>NC_048893.1:42751391-42908949 GCF_011077185.1 Oxyura jamaicensis | reverse complement strand
AGAAAGAAAGAAAGAAAGAAAGAAAGAAAGAAAGAAAAAGAAAGAAAAGAAAGAGAGAAAGAAAGAAAGAGAGAAAGAAAGAAAGAAAGAAAGAAAGAAAGAAAGAAAGAAAGAAAGAAAGAAAGAAAGAAAGAAAAAGAAAGAAAGAAAGAAAGAAAGAAAGAAAGAAAGAAAGAAAGAAAGAAAGAAAGAAAGAAAGAAAGAAAGAAAGAAAGAAAGAAAGAAAAAGAAAGAAAGAAAGAAAAGAAAGACCTTTCAAAACACAACCAAGGACCATGAGATATTCCTAAGTTCCAGTTATTATGTAATTAACCTCTTATTGAAAAAGTTCATTGTGGATAAGCCCAAGTATTCTACCTTTGTGAGTTGTTACTAAACCACTCTGCATCTTTTTCTTCACTGGCAATTTCCTGAAGTTACACATCATTTATTGAGAAATGTATATATTACCACTCAGGTTCACTAAACTGTAAGTCTTCTACTTGCTGGAAAAATCTAAAGCAGGTCTTACAATGGAAAAAAAAAAAAAAAAAAAAAAAAGGCCAAGGTTAGACTTGAGAAACTGACATAAGATATTCACCCTGAGGATAAGCCTTCTTAACTGGGATAGAAATTTTTCTCTAAAAAAAAAAAAAGTATTTCCATTTATAAACATTAGAAAAGGTCAAATATTTTTCATTCATTTAAACCCAGTCAATAATGTGACCACAAAAAATGAGTCCATGCATTTTAGATCATCTGTATAACTCATTTACTGAAGACATCCTGTATGTATTACATTCCACAGTGATGTTCAAATACATTTCTTCCAACAGGTCAAAACATATTCCTCAGAGCACTTACAGAAGGGAACATCAGACATATTCTTCACATTTCTTCATTTCATAAAAAATAATAATAATAATAATAATAAAAACATAAAATATATTGGATAAATTAATGAGACATAAAACTTTACCTATGTAATTTAGAGGTCAAGCACATTTCATCTAAAACATATCGTGGGAGCTAGAACTGAGCACTAATTTCTCAACCCCTGCTGTAATAACAATGCTAACACAGTATTACATTACACTTTTAGGGACAAGGAGGGCTCTTCCAAACCTAGCTTCTCCCAGAGCCATTATCTCTAAACTAATGAATAGACAACTGTGTTCAGGAAGGTACATTTTTAATACACTTGATGAAAAGAAGACTGTCCACTGCCATCATGTGAATACTTAGAATCATAGAATCATTAAGGTTGCTAAGGACCTCCAAGATCATCTGATCCAACCATCCCCCTACCACCAATGTCACCCACTAGACCATGTCCCTAAGCACCAGGTCCAACCTTTCCTTAAACACCTCCAGGGACAGTGACTCCCTCACCTCCCTGGGCAACCTGTTCTAATGCCTCTTTCTGAGAAGAAATGCCTCCTAATTTCCAACCTGAACCTCCCCTGGCACAACTTGAGGCCATTCCCTCTAGTCCTATCATTAGTTATCTGCAAGAAAGAGGCCGACCCCCAGCTCCTCATGCCTTCCTTTCAGGTAGTTGTAGAGAGCAATAAGGTCTCCCCTGAGGCTCCTCTTCTCCAGACTAAACAACCCCAGTTCCCTCAGCCACTCCTCATAGGACTTGTGTTCCAGATGCAAAATAAGCTGCAAGAAAAATAGACCGCAAAGAGCTTTTACAATGTTAAGGTTCTCTAGTGTGTTAGGTGCTGTTTTCACAACTTGGTTTCACAAATTTCTCGTATCAAAGAGTAAGTGGGACAATGGATGACATTTTTTTTTTTTTTTTTCCCCAACAAACAGAACCCTGATCAGTGTGTGGAACTGACTAAATTTTTGAATAGGATCTTCATATAATACACCCCAATTATCCATCAGGTCAATATTGTTAAGATTACTTCTTTTGAAATCTGATAGACTCTTTAGCTAGACATTAAGGACAACAATGCGCAGTGTAGATGATACTTGTTTGTATCTCAAAATACCAATATTTTAGTGTAGTAGAAACTCGTTTTACAAGCTATAGAAATATGTCTTTGTCACTGAACTCTGCACTTGTGACTCAACTGTATCAAACTATATGGTACAAGATATATTTTTTTCTTAAAAACAGAAATTAAGGTAGTTGCAGTTTGCTTTTGTGGAGGTAGAAGGTAGCAAAGGTAGAAGACAATTCAAAGCTGAAAAAAGACTGGTGGGTGTTTAACTTAGACATATATGCTTAGTAGATAGATGAATTAGCTAATACAGCAAAGTTACTCAGTGTAAGTTTATCAGAAAACAGCTGAGCAACATTTACTTGATGATACGCACACAAATCCATGGGTCCCGATGGGATGCATCTGCGTGTGCTAAGGGAGCTGGCAGATGTGTTTGCCGAACCGCTCTCTATCATCTTTGAAAGGTCCTGGAGAACGGTGAGGTGCCTGAAGACTGGAGGATAGCCAATGTCACTATGGTCTTCAAGAAAGGCAGGAAGGAGGATCCGGGAAACTACAGGCCAGTCAGTCTCACCTCTGTCCCTGGAAAGGTGTTGGAGCAGCTTGTTCTGGATGTCATCTCCAAGCAATTGGAAGAGAAGAATGTTATAAGGAGTAGTCAGCATGGATTCACCAAGGGGAAGTCATGCTCGACCAACCTCGTTGCCTTCTATGATGGCATCGCCAGCTGGGTAGATGTGGGGAGAGCGGTGGATGTCATCTACCTTGACTTTAGCAAGGCTTTCGATACTGTCTCCCATGACATCTTACTAGCAAAGTTGAGAAAGTGTGGGATAGATGAGTAGACAGCGAGGTGGGTTGAGAACTGGCTGACTGGCTGAGCTCAGAGGGTGGTGATCGGTGGAGCAGAGTCTGGCTGGAGGCCTGTGACTAGTGGTGTTCCCCAGGGGGTCGGTGCTGGGTCCGGTCTTGTTCAACATCTTCATTGATGACCTTGATGAGGGAATAGTGTCTGCCCTCAGCAAGTACGCCGATGACACAAAGCCGGGAGGAGTGGCTGACACACCAGAAGGCTGTGCTGTCATTCAGCGAGACCTGGACCGGCTGGAGAGATGGGCGGGAAGAAACCAAATGAGGTTTAATAAGAGCAAGTGTAGAGTCCTGCACCTGGGAAGGAACAACCGGACGTATCAGTACAGGCTGGGGGACGACCTGCTGGAGAGGAGCTCTGAGAAGGACCTGGGGGTCCTGGTGGCTGACAGGTTGATCACGAACCAGCAGTGTGCCCTGGTGGCCAAGGGGGCTAATGGGATCCTGGCGTGCATTAAAAGGAGCGTGGCCAGCAGGTCAAGGAAGGTGATCCTCCCCCTCTACTCTGCCCTGGTCAGGCCTCACCTGGAGTACTGTGTCCAGTTCTGGGCTCCCCGGTACAAAAAAGACAGGGACCTCCTGGAAAGAGTGCAGCGGAGGGCCACAAAGATGATATGGGGCCTGGAGCATCTTCCCTATGAGGACAGGCTGAGAGACCTGGGTCTGTTCAGCCTGGAGAAGAGGAGACTGAGGGGGAATCTTATCAACGTGTACAAATATCTGAGGGGTGGGAGACAGAAGGATGTAGCTAACCTCTTCTCAGTGGTTTGTGGGGATAGGACAAGGGGCAACGGCCACAAAATAGAACACAGGAAGTTCCGCACTGACATGCGAAAGAACTTCTTCATGGTGAGGGTGATGGAGCACTGGAACAGGCTGCCTAGAGAGGTTGTGGAGTCTCCTTCTCTGGAGATATTCAAGGCCCGTCTGGATGCCTACCTGGGCAGCCTGCTCTGAGGATCCTGCTTTGGCAGGGGGGTTGGACCCAATGATCTTTCGAGGTCCCTTCCAACCCCTACAGTTCTGTGATTCTGTGATTAGTGAATTTTATTTATTTTTCATTATGATTAAATCTGAGAGGAATAGAGTGGATTTAGGATTTTTCCCCAAATTCTGTATCTTGTTAATAGTAAAGGAAATAGACAATGATACTCTATTCTACAGAAGTCAAGCTACTGGAACGTACTTAACCAACAGTGAAAAGTATCCTAAGTAAAAATGCCTGTAGTAGTTTCACTTAAGTATAAGAAAAAATCCTCAAGTATTTTAGTTACATTTCCCACATTTATGCTCAATGTTTGTTGTCATGTTGATGTGTAAAAATGTTTAGGAAATGTCTTAAAACATTCTCATTTATTCTTGTTGGCTGTGCTTTAGATTTCTGTATTAAAAAAAAAAATCGCACACATTAAAAAGAATTTTGAAATTCTTCTGGTTTTCTTCATCAGAAGGGTATCATATGATTTCTTCTTGAGTGAAATTTTAAGCCTTCTTAGCAGATTTCTTGAAGTCCCAGAAGAGTCATTAAATTACAGATTCTTTTCTCAGATAGGGATGTATTTTTTTTTTCTTGCCAGAGATATTTTTGTTAGTGAAATTACTTTCTGGTATTATGGTGTTTCTTTTGCCTTGCATAGGACCTGTTTATAATCAGAGAAGTCATATTCATTCTATCCTATTAAATCACTATTCAAGAAATACTTATTAATCTAATCAATTACCAATAAAAATTAACATAAATCCTGGCTCAGAAGCCATCCATTTAGCAAGGTAGCCTCTTGCAATTACACATTTTTGAGCAATTATTTAAAAGTAAAACATACATGGAAAATTACTTTTAATTTCTCTGTATTGTTAACCATTTCTTACAGTCATATTTTGATTTCTTTAAAAGTAATCAGTTTTCTATATTCAAAAAGTTCATTTTCATAGCTATAACTCTTTCTGTGCATGGCTTTCCATTCTTCTTTTTACCATCCCCATTTGTGACTAGGCAATGTCTCAATTAGCAATTACTAAATCATATGGAAAAAGCTCATATTTGGGCAACATTCAAGTTGTCTCATCTTTCTACATGGTCCTACATTAAAACCTCCTTTTTGTGCTGTTTTGTGATTAGTATCTTTTACATTTAATTCCAGTGTAGCATTTGCTTTGCATGTCACTTTCGCAGCAATAAATAAATAAATAAATAAATAGCAAATAAAATTGCTGAAGGCATATTTTCTCAACAACTTTTTATATAAACTTTCTTCTTGTGAACAGGCTAAACAATATAAACTGACACCATTGCTCTTCTGAATTTATGACCAGACTGCCTTCAGCAGGAGCGGCTGACGGAAATCTGGACTTTCCACTCCTCAAACTGCTGAGCTGATAATTTCTATATTTGTATAATCTTGTCAAATATACAAGATATATCTATCTTGTCAAATTTAAGGATGTTAACCCACTGCTTATACTGGTATCTAAAATATCAGGGCATAGCAAGGGTACTTCCTTACTGTAGCAGCTATATTAATACAACTTTAGTCTTAACTAATCAAACTGTGAAGTATGGAGTATGTAATAATACATAGATTGGGGGGGGGGAAGAGGCTTTCTTTTTTTTTTTTTTTTTTTCAAGGCTGAACAGGAACGTTGTCTGAGAAAGAAGCTGGGGAAAAAAAATAAAAATTTGTAAAACCATTTTTTTTAAAAAAAGTCATAATTTGTGCTAACTAACAGAATGAAAACAAATATTTCCCTTTAAAAATTATGATGGTGACGCTCTGTAAAACTGTTGTCATTGATGATCAACAGTAAGTAATTCTGAAAATTAACTAATTTTGTTTGTGTTTTATAGTTTGTCTTTCTGTATTTTACTATTTCTTTTGTCATTGTTGCAAAGCTTTGTTGAAGAAAAAGATCACATTCTCTCTTTGCAAAAAAAGAATACATGCAACAATATAATTTTTTAGGTAATTATATGTAAAACATTGAATGAATTTGTTTCCTATCACCTTTCAAGTCACTACTTAATTAATTGATGATTTTTTAAAAACTCCTTTCTAAACAGGATTTGACATATTTATGACCAATTCCTAAGAAATAGCCATCAATCTACCAGGTCTGGCACACTTTCACATGTGTTTAAGTGTGAGATTTCAATGTCAATTTTTATGTTTCTATGTTTCATTACAGAACTGGCTCTCCGAGAGAGATTTCTCGGTTTCTGTTCTCATGAACAAAGTATAAACTCTGGACACCTGGATTCTTCAGAATTTGAAAGAACAGTAGCATAAGACTTCTAATCTCTCAGCAGTCATCAGCAATCTAGACGCTGGGGATAATCACAATCAACACCACTCCATCTCTTCTATTAGTAATCAAACAGTCCTGTCAGTTGCTGATTAAACTGTCCCCTGTCACCACATGGAGACAGATATTAGGCCTGACAAATAGGATATTTTGAGGCACTTGGATTTTCAGTACCATCTTCTGAGATCCAAGAAAGATTTTTGTAATCATTCATTTCACAGTGCATTTCCAAATTTTCTATTTATCTGTGATAAAAAATATAGAAATCAAGCTAATAGCAGGAAACCACATTCTTTGGGGTGACAAAGCCTCCTTCCTCATTCTCCCTTTAGGAACAGGAAATGCACTGTTGTCAATAAAACACTATGTTGCTCTAAGGGTTTCCATACTAAACCAGGAATGCCACCAGCGGTTATCCAAAGAGATTATTATATTAATACCTGGTCTTCTGAAGACATGCATCTTTTAACCACAAAGCTTTCACTCCTGATTGACTCTCAAAGGATGCATATGCATGGACCTGCTAAAGTGCTCACCAGCAACATTTCAAGTTGAACAATAGGCAGGGTTAGTAACTGCCCACTTCTGGATAGTTCTAGCCTTTTCTTTCTGAAGTGCCTTGCCTCTGACTGCATGTAAATGCACAGAAGATTCATCATTTTTCAAAGACGAGCTGCAAGACTTTAAGAAATTACTGTTTCTAACACTTTCTGTTAGAAATTGCTGTGCTTGTACCAGAGGTGGCAGACTAAGATGTACATTCTGTGGTTCAAGTTCCAGGGCTAGTATACCTGCATAAAGCACTGCTGCAGATGTGTTTACACAAATTTATGGGCACACGGATACATTTCTTTCTGCCATCTTGGCACTGTCAGTGGAAGCACTTAGCAGGGAGGTTAGGCAAACCACCAGGAATGACAGCATCTTAAAATACTATCACTTAATCTGTCAAGCACAGCTGACGAATGTGTATAATGGCTGTGCCATAGGTAGTTTCACAATGTAGAGGAACACAGAACTGTGTTGGTCAGCCTGTTTCGTATATGACTGACAAAATCGTACTTCACGTTTAGCATTTTCTTGAAACAGATAAATCAAGATGCCATTTTCCACTGGTTTATGCCTTCAGTACGAAGAATGGGAACTCTACTGGCATTAACATAGAGGGAAAGGGACTCTCCATTACAGGGTTGGTAGGTGACTGGTACTTGAGCCTCCACACTACCACAGAGGCGGTACATAAACACTTATTCTGAAAATACTACAAGTTTTTCTACACCCTTGTACCTACCTAAGGATATAGCCACCGTTCTCTCCACTAGAACTGGCCTAGGGGTACAGACTAGCTCTTGACAAGTCACTACTGCCTTTGGCTGAGTACCAAGAGTGCTAAGTCATGGCTAAAACTAAAGCACATGCTGAGCTTTGCCGCCCTCTCCTTAGGTAGAAATGGAGGGCAGGTGGAAAATGGCCACTTATGGCTTTGGCCTGCAGGTCACCTGGGGTAAACCATGTGCCTCAGCAGGACAGCAGCTTGGTTGATTGACACTCTCGATACTCAAAGCTAGCTATTAAAACCTAACCAACCAACCCTCTGTGTTTTGGCCAGGCACTGTCTGTAGTAGACAAAACTTGAAGTTACCCCACAACAGCACACAGGAGCTGGACCACTGCCCCCGTAAGAATGCTCCAGTACGGTGCCGCTGCCAGCGCCGCACGAAGTGGCTAACGCCAGTTACTCTCAGGGTAGCCCAACAGACCTCGGGCTGGCTTCAGGAGGTGCTGGTGAGCCTCCAGAGCCACATACAGTCCACATCCGCTGTGGGGGGAAGTCAAGGGAGAGAGGGCCAAGCCTGGGGTGCGCGGGTGGGCTGCGGGTGGGCTGCCCTTGGGCCCTGCCGCCGGACCCCGCGACAGCGCCCCCTGGCAGCGGCGGCTGCAGGGCGGCCCCGGGCCCCTGCGCGTTACCGCCGATAACCGCCCGCCAAGGGGCGGAGCCACGCGCTCATTTAAATACCGCCGGGGCTCATTTGCATACCGCCAAGATGGCCAGCCCGGCGATTGGCCGGCTCCGAGGCAGCCCTCGCGGCCGGCCCCCGTGCCCGCGGAGGGGGCGGGGCCTGCAGGGAGAGGGGAGGGGACACGGGCCTCATTTGCATAACGGCCCGGCGCGTGCGACGGGGGGAGGCGGTGTCGGTGCCCGGAGCGGGTTCCGATTTTGAATCTACGGCGGCAGCAGCGGAGGAGGCGGGAGCGGCGTTGGCGGCCGGGCGCTGAGGCAGGGGGGCTGCCGCGGAACGCAGCGGCACAGGTACTGCGCGGCCCCGGCGGGCAGCGGGGCGCGCTCTCGCGGCGGCCGGGCAGCGGCAGCACTTAGCGCGGAACGCTGCCCCGCGCTGTGGTGGCGGCGGCGGCACTTCTGCGCATGCTCCGGGGCTGCAGGTCTGCACAGGCGCCGCGCGGCGCAGCCGCTCGCCAGCGCGGCGCAGCTACGCGCATACTGCATGGGAGCACGTGACGCGGCTCCAGTGCAGGCGGCGGCGCGCATGCGCGTTGCTGTTTTCGCCCCGAGGTGGCAGCAGGTGGGGAGCGTGGCGCGGGAGCGCGCCTGCCGCCCTCCCCGGCGCGTCGGGGGCTCCCGCGGCGGCCGCTGCGGCTCGCGGGTCTCGCAGGTAGGTCTGGCGTGGGGCAGGGCGAGCCTGGGGCGCTGCGCCCGGCCGTGAGGTGCAGAGGGCTGGGCGACACCCGGCAGGAGCCCGAGCGCTGTCTGGCGCGCGCCTTGGCGAAGCACGGCGAGGTGAGGTGAGGTTGAGGTGTTGTGGTCCGCCCGCACCAGGCAGGTGTTGGGGTGGGACGGCAGCACGCCCTGCGCCTCGAAAGCACCTCCCGGCTCCCTGCGGGAATGGGGAGTGGCCGCCTGCAGCTACCGAAGGGCCTCGAAAGACATCGTTGGCGTCAATGCTGAGCGCCGCGGTGGGCGGGCTGTGGAAGCAGCAAGGAGGAGAACGCAGCTGGTGTTACTGTGCGCCGCGTGCACGGGTGAGGTTTCAGTTTGAAGTTCCTGGAGGAAATGAGCTTGCTCGTTTTCTGGAAATACGCGTGTTTCAGTGAGGAAATTTAAAAAACAGGCCCAGTTGTGCGTTAGTTATCTATGTCATATCCTCAGTGAACTTGGCCAGCGTTACTACTTCAGGCCGCCATGCAGGCCTGTGTCAAACAAAATAGTGGGAGCGTAAGTCGTATACTGATGGAAAGAACACACACTTGGACTTCTAACTTTCCTTGAACTTAAGCGTTTCGAATATTAAACCTATGTCAACAGTTATTCACTACTTAATTCTGATGTGGCATTGGGGCCTGTTCGAGTTATAGCATTCCTGATTGCTTAATCCTTGACAAATATCCAATGGAAATGCCTCCCCTGGAATATTTTGTTGCATAGTAGTAATGGTGAAATGACTACAACGTAAGGGTCATGTCGACGTTACAGTATCACAGATTGGCTTGTTGGATGGAACAATTGGATGGAATTGCTGATGGGGAAAAATACTCTCTTAAAATGAAGAGGTGAGATGCGCGTTGCACCGCTCAAATGTTTTAGGTAAACATTTTTGAGCTTAAAACAGCAGTTTTAAGCAATCATAGAAAAACAACACTTGCACATTTGGACACACGTTAAATAATACATCCAAATGGCAGAAATAACTGTATGTTAGTAAATATTATACTCGGTCAATATCCCTGATTGTACAAATAAATGCAGTATTATTATGAATAAACTTATAGGGATTTGCATTTGCAAGATCATGGCCAAACAGTGTGCTTCTACAATATTTTTTCTTGAAAGGTTGAATATATTTGGGGATATTAGTGTTTATACCACTTTATTCTAGTTAAAATTATTAGTTATATATATATATAAAATACACAGAATGTACTTAATGTCCATTTAAATCTGAAATTTAAAAGTTAAATATAAACTTACAAGAATGTAAGAAATATGTAAGACTTTATGATTGGGTATTGTTTTGTGCAGTCCCAGGGGAAGATATGAAAGAGGATATTGCCTTGAACATTAAGAATTCTTTGGAGGAGGAAAAATAAACAGAGAACTGCTGTTTGATATGTGATCATAGATAGGCAATTTCTCAGTTTTCAAATCAGCAAAATGGGGCTAATTGTGATTGTCAGGACCATCATAAAATGAAATCACTAATGCTTTCATGTGGACTTGTGCAATTCATGAATCATGGCAATTAAACCCACTATTTATTCCTCCAGATTGGCAGTTATATTACTATTTTATGTGCTTCAGAAGCATCAAATTAAATTCTTATGTACATATAATCCAGAAAAGAATGGTATTGCTTTTTTGGATAGCAGTAAATTTCTAGTTAAACAACAAATAATTAAAATACAGAAAAAAAATGTTACTGTTTATAAGTAACTGTTCAATGTATGTTCTTTTTCAAAGAACATCAAGAGATCTTTGTTTTCTTAATTATGTTTTTAGTTTAGCAGACTTATTACCTTGCTTAGAGTAAGTCTTTTCTTTAGTTGCAACCTTGCCACCAAGCGTAGTAGTGCTGAACTGATGCTTCTGGTAACATAGCACAGTTCTGTGTTTTGCTGTATGAATTCATTTGACAGGACTATCTTGGATGTTGTATAGGCTTGAAACTGGTTGTGCTTAACAACTGTTTCATAGTAGGATGCACTACTTACATAGATCAATTAAAACAGGCATTTTTATGCTGTTATTGCGGTACCTCTTATATTTCATTTCCCATCCGTTAAGAAGTCTGTTTTCAGTAAGATGCTAATCCCGATAGACATTCATACATGATATATTTTGTTGAAACCTTCTGCTTTAGCTTACATTGTTATGCCCATTTCACATATGTAGAAGCTCAGCATCAATTATAGTATGTTATTTTTCCTGTAAAGGGTCCATTGGTGATGCTTCCAGAATTTGGGATGCAAGGACAGGAAACATAGCCTCCTACAGACAAATACATCCCCCCCACCCCCCCTTTCCCCCCACCATGGAAGGTGATTTTGCTAGCCAAGGGCCTGAACAACCTAAGAATAAAAATAATTTAATTCTAAATACTGATTTTTGCAGAACCTCTGTGAAACAAAAAGTTCAAAATATTAAATGATTTTTAAAATCCTGTTTTAGTAAGTAATTTTAATTGGTAACTAAATCATAATTTTCAGTGTGCTTGATTATGATTTTTGGAATAAGACATTTTTCTGGTAACAAATAGAAGATACTTCCAAGTTGAAAAATAGTTGATTAAACCTGATGTTATATTTTCCTTCCAAAACAATAAACCATAAATTTGCCCAAATCTAGAATTTTTATAATAGCAAAAATATGAATGAGGTTTATCTGTGCTTACTATCAGGAATTTTATTTCTGCCAAAAATCTCTTAGTTATGAAATGTAGGCAGTAAGACTAAAAGATATTTGATTAGTATGTTGCTGTTGGTTTACAACAATGTATTTTCTCCTATTTGCTCTCCGCTTAGTGTTTTTCTATATTGTGTGCTAGGCATATGTTTATATCGTGAGGTCATTTCCACAATGAATTCAGTGATACAGATGTGAATCACAATTTTTCTAAGAGATACTAGCTGAGGAAAATGAGTTGCAAGTTTTACAACCATTAAGATTTGTGAAATTTATTTATTTATTTTTTTTATTTTCCGCAATATATTTTTATATGTTTCTCTTAAATGTAGTGAAATCTAAGATTGTTGATGTTTCTCAGTTACAACTGTGCCTGGACTACTTTATTACTCCTACTCAGTATGTGACATTGCTGTGAGAGACTTATCTACACATACACAGCAACTGATAACTGCCCAACACTAATGATGTGTTCAGAATGTGTGTTTGTAAGTCAGGAATTTTAGTTATACTTGGTGCACTATATCGTGTAGCATGTGAAAAAATGCTCTCTTGTTTGTATCATACCTCAAGAAACAATGTTTATCAAGCTCCAGTGATTTACCTTACTGTCCACGTGGTATTTGGATAGGGTGGTGGTGGTTTTTCTTTTTTAATTTTGATTTACTTATTTTTTTGACAACTCATTAAGAAGCAGAGAGATAGGTTCTTCTCTAAAGCAATCTCTGTATACAAGTGGTTCTTGTTAAATTGGACAGTTATGGAGTGTCTTAATCTCTGCATAAAGTTCAGAAGAGAATTGTGCAATACTTCATATTTAAAATTCCTGCAGCTCGTTCCTTGCTTTGGATGTTAAAGCCTGGTGGCTGATTGCAAAGAAGGTAACTATAGTATTTTAGCTTTGAGTTTTTCAGTCAGGACTATTTGGAGGGTGTATTTTTGTCACCCTTTGAGTTCTGAGTATCTTTTCAAAATACCATTTTTCTTTAATACTCTGGAATCTTAATTCTCATTCTTACAAAGGGATTTTTATGTTGTCGTTCTAGTATGTTCAGGTGTCTTACCTTTCTTGTTATGTTTTTTCCTTTCTTCCCTTTCAGCAGCAATGGGAATCAGGAAATCCTTGACTTTGTATAGGATGCTTTAGGTTTCTGGAAGCATCTTATTATTCAAGCTCATTTTTAATCTACAGATCAAATAATAAAACTGAGTGTCATGAATTTTAGAGATCCAGTTTCTGTATTGGTACTTATATATACAGAATGTGTTAATAATTTATCTTAGAATGATAAGGAATTAGCTAGACCAATGATATTTTTTATTTTTACTTTACAGGGTATAAACAATTGAATAGTGATTCAGAAATGTGGGTCTAGTTTTATTTTTACTTCTGTGGAATATTCTGGCTGTAGTTAATATTGTAGTTTTTATTTCTGATTGCTACTAAGGGTCTGTTTTGACTATTTGCGTACATACAGTAAAACTATAAAATCCCAAAATGGACAGTAGAATTGCAGTTACACTTGAGTTTTATGTGGCTTTATTTATGTTTTCATCTGAGGTTATGTCAGACACTAAAACCAGAATGCTGTTAGTGAAAAATGAATGCTTGCATGAATTTTTTGTAAGTACATAAAGTCTATTAAACGGTATTTGTGCTATGCCACTAATAAAATATGTATTTAACAAATATTTGTGTTTCTTAAGCAAAAATTGCAAAAAGTACATGATGAAATATGTTTTAATTGTCACAGCCCACAGGCTTTAGCAGAAACCTGCTCACTTCTAGTATGGTAGTCCAACTTTGTGTGATCGCTGTCTGTCGATTGATCTGTCCTCAAAAATTATTGAAAGACTTGATTGTTGTCAATAAATCTGACGGTAGTAGGTCTCCAAGGTAATTAATTCCAGCAAATTTGTGAAAATAAGAAGTTGGGTTGATGAGAGATTACCACTATCCCCAGTGATGTAAAAGGCGTGGAGAACCTCACAGGAACATGTTGTTTTGGGATAAGTAGCTGGTCAGCCAGAACACAGGTACTGTCTGTTAAAGCAGTATGGAGGCTGTTGCATCAGCATCCAACTTCAGGCTGTATGGTACAGATGCTTGCCTGGTGCGGTAAGGCACTGATAATAACCCGGGGTTACTCTGATAAAAAGTAACAAGATAGTGTTTACAAATTTGCAGGAAATGTGGTTTTGTTTTTTTTTCTGTTGTGTGCTCATTATCTTGTTTAGTATTACCGACATATACTTTAAAAGATTGCCTGTGTTTGTAACAGCAGGTCTTCCCCCCCTCATTCCTTCCCCCTTTTTTTTTTAGTAATGATTCCTTGGTGTTGTAGCTAAAGGCATAACAGTAAGTGTGGTATTAAATAAATGCCTGATCCTCAGTTGTGTGAAAGCTTTCATCATGTCATTGTGGAGCAATTCAGAATACTGTGTATACATGTGTGTTCGTATAAATGCCCTTGATGTTCCTTTGTGATTTATGAGCAACTTAAACAACATTTAAAATAAATAAATAAACACCCACTAGCTTTGCCCTTTACGATGTTTGATTTTGAGATGTGTATGTTATAAATGACTAAAAACTGTACTGATGAGTATCAGCCCTTATTTTTTCCAGAAATAAACATAAAATCACAGGAGGTCTTAAGTAAGTTAGATGGCTGTCTGCAGAATAATTCTTAATAACTTATTTATTAAGATACTTAGGTGTACCAGTACAGTTTACCTATTGTTTTTAACATTATGTTTTTAAAACAGAAAAAGGTTTTCTCTTCTAGAGAAAGTTTCTGAAGATAATTTTAAGTAAACTCACGTACTTAATGTAGAGGTATATGAATGACATGAAAAATAGTATTTCATCTAGCTGTTAAAATAACCAGTATATTTCTAATGCTCTGTCGTTTTGTGCCGTCCTTTGCATTATCCTTGATTTCATAATACCATAAAGAAGCAATATGTTTAATAATAAAAAAGTCACCTGCCATGACAGGAAGTTCCTTCCACAGTTGTCTCCAACCTATTACGAAACAGCGTGGCCAGCAGGGCTAGGGAAGGGATTGTCCCCCTGTACTCAGCTCTGGTGAGGCCACACCTCGAGTACTGTGTTTAGTTTTGGGCCCCTTGCCACGAGAAGGACATTGAGGTGCTCGAGCGAGCCCAGAGAAGGGCAACGAAGCTGGTGAGGGGTCTGGAGAACAAGGCTTACGAGGAGCGGCTGAGGGAGCTGGGATTGTTCCTCCTGGAGAAGAGGAGGCTCAGGGGCGACCTTATTGCACCCTATAGATACCTTAAGGGAGGCTGTAGCGAGGTGGGGGTTGGTCTATTCTCCCACGTGCCTGGTGACAGGACGAGGGGGAATGGGCTAAAGTTGCGCCGGGGAGGTTTAGGTTGGATATTAGGAAGGACTTCTTTACTGAACGGGTTGTTAGGCATTGGAATGGGCTGCCCAGGGAAGTAGTTGAGTTGCCATCCCTGGAGGTCTTGAAAAGACGTTCAGATGTAGAGCTTAGTGATATGGTTTAGTGGAGGACTTGCGAGTGTTAGGTCAGAGATTGGACTAGGTGATCTTAGAGGTCTCTTACAACTTAGATGATTCTGTGATTCTATTGCAGTTTCCACAAGGCACTTTTACATAAACATTGCGCAATATTTTTTTTTTTTTTGAAGAGCATTTCAAAGTGTTTTTAGAAAACTAGCACGTTGGCATACACACTTGCTGACTATGTTAACGGTTTCCTTCATTTGTCCTACCATCCAGTGGTTTGGACGTTCAGGAAGAACTTGGGTGTTGTGCAGACTGACTTTTCCTGACTCTAGTGTTCTTTGTCTTATGGTCGTCATGGATTCACCCCTCCATACAGTAAAGTAACTTTAATCTACCAAGTTCTTGTAGTTCTCTGTGTGATTTTTTTTCTTGTGTTAGTCTACTTGACTGTGTAAATACAGGCATAAGGGAGGGTTTCAGTAGATGGTCCACTGAAAATTTAAATCAGATGCATGCTTCATTAAGTGGAGGAATTGTTTTGTTCACTTCATAAAGATACTATTCAAAAGAAAGAGAGTAAATAATATGGATGAGATGTGTTTTGTGCCCAGAGAAGTGTGGATGATAAGTAGTAGACTGATCTTTAGATCTACAACTTTAGCAAAATAAATGTTTTTTTTGCTTTGACTTCTTTTTGCTGACATTATGATATGAAAACTTAAAACCCCGTCTGAAAATCTGTAATTTTCTGCCTTGACAATTGATTCTTTAGGGTCGGAGCCATACTATAAAATCTGACCCTACATAATGGCACTGGGGGGGAGGGGGCTTGTATTACTTCCTTGTGAGGAAGGAAACAGGGAAATGACAGGCTACAGTTCTCTGAGTTTCCTGTTTGATGTTCATGAGAAGGTTGGAAAGGGGAAGCTCCATTTTAGAAATTAACTTATGACTAGAATAATTGAACTTGCTGAAATAGTACTTCAGTGGGTTGGCTTGTCGTTAAAAGAGGGCAGAGTTAAGGATGTTGGGAGTTTTTCTTGTGTAAGAGAAATGTAAACATATGAGGTAACTTCAGTTAAATTCCGATTTCAGATTGTTTTAAAAATGCCTAATTTCCACATTTATTTCTGAATTTTGGAGAACCTGTATAGATGCTACCCTAAGTAGCAGTAAGAAGTTGCCATCTCACATTTAAGTAGCAGTTCTGCATTAATATGGATTCACTTCATGGTTCCTTGACCAAAGTATTCACAAATGCATTATTCAGATCACAATTTGATGTTTAATTAAATATCTGGCCTTATTTTAATATTCATTTTGGCTAATATTTTTAAATAATTAACATGTCTGTGGAGTTAAGTATGCTGAAATGAAGTGTGAATACATGCATGTGGTTCCTTAGCATTTGATTAGATTTCTTGAGACTGGGTGTCTGTATTAACATGTTAGCGCCTCTGTGTTCGTGAAGTTTTCTGATGAGGTGATTGACTGGATGCAGCATGTGACGTGAGTTCTGTTTTCTGTGGGTCAGAGGAAGTGTTCTCTCTATTTTTATTTTTTTTAAAGTAGGCCAAAGTAGTTTTGCCTATGCAAACCTATTCAAGTTACTGAGTTTCCATATAGAGAGCTCCAGGACCAAATGTCAGAGAATGCAGTATTGTACAAGTGTAGCTCTTGCGTTCCAGTGGAGAACCCCCCTAGGTTTATGTTGAACTTGTAGGACTGGAGATCAGAATGCAAATTTTGATCTAGGAATGTTGTGGATGTGCTAACTGTAGAATTCTCTTCCATATAAAACATTCATTACCGTGGAAATCAAAGTGAACGTATTTGTCATAAATGAAATAGTAAGTTTGAGTTTTGAAATGTTAAAAGTTATTGTAAATCATTGTAAGGTGAAGACATTTTATGTGTAAAGTTCAGAGTAAACAACTTGGGGTTATAACTGGTTATTCAAAAAATATTTCTTTCAAATTTGTTGTAAAGTTCATTTTGATGTGTAATGGATCTTGACCAAAAAAAGCCTTAGTAGGTAATTTTCAAGTGTCTGGTGTGTAATGAAATTGTGCCCCCGTCCTCAAAATTTTGCTTAAGAGACTAGTCTTTTGGGCATTTGAACTTAAAGCATATTTTAATTTAATCCTCCGAATGTAATAATTAATGTAGCTTACTATAAGTATTAGATGTTCTCTCCCTTGTGTTGCAAACCACACTTTTTCCTTTGTCCTTGTATTAGCCAGGTAGTGCATTCAAATATATTAAATTTGAAATACTAGTGCTGCTGAGCGCATCAGACAACTACTGCTGGCATGATTAATCAGTCCTGAAACAACCAGCTACAACTGGCAACAGATACATGCACAGTTATGTAAGTTTAGAAATTTTAATAGAAAAATGGATGGAGGGCATGTTCTATTTTCCTAAGCTTTACAAAGAAAAAATCAACATTAATTTCCTTCAAAATAGCCCCATCTGCTCTTGCAATTATTTTAAAATAGCTGTATTTGGATTTTCTAGAGGACAGAATACATGATGCAGCAAGGTAGATATGGCAGTGCTCCCTCCAGATCTGATGCACTGTTGTTGCCTGTATGGCAGCAGATGATTGGCATTAATGAACAAAATCTAAAGGGGAACCTTACTTCAGCTTGCGTTTGAAACTGTGTATTCATCTGGCACTCTGTTTCCCCCTCCTCTGCCTACTCCCCACCAGGTTCCCAAATCAGTTCTTTAAGGACAAACTTCTTTGCATTTAAAAAAAAAAAACTTCTTTTCTTAAAAAAAAAAATAAAAAAAATACTAAAAATTGATGAAGGGATTCTAGATCTTTGGGGAGGGTGAACTTGTATACTGTATGACTTAAAGAATTAGATAAGTGGTTTCTGTGGTGACTGAAGTTCCTGAGTGTTCTTGAGTTGTGGGGTTTTCTAGCTTCCTTATTTCTAAAGCAAACTGTCTTTTTTTTTGTTTTTCACAAGTAAAACAATTGGACAACTAATATTTCAAATTTCAAAATTAGCAATACTATCCCTTTTGAAGCAGAGGTACGGATACTTTTATTTAAAGGATTGAAATCAGGCTACTCTTGAAAAATATGCCGTAATGTTTATCAGTTCTAGGCATGAAGGGGCTCTATCTATGGTTGTTAATATGTGAAGTGGATTCCGAACTGCCTGGAGTTAGGGAGGATTTGAAGTGCGTGTGATATAAATCCTAATTGCAGGCCTAGCAAGGCTGCCTCTCCTAATTTCTAGTGGGTTTTGGTTTATTTTCTTTTCTCTTTGCCAGTGGTGCTCTGAGTAGTTGCAACGTTGCAGCCATGCATTAACCATTTTCTGCCTAAAAACCCATTTCTCTGGCCTTTCTCTCCCTATGCTGTTTGTTGCAGTGTGGCGAAGAGGGAGGTGCTCTGCTGTATAAATGTTTTATCCACTGCTGAGTTGTCACTGAATGGCTGGTCTTGAGTGCACAGTGCAGCCATCTTAATCACGTTTTCAGTGCAGCTGAGACAGTGCAGTTTCAAAATGGCTGCCGAAGTGTTCTTCATTGCAGCAGTTTAGCTTGACTGTATGCAAATGAGCAGAGCTGTTGGCACCACATGCTTCAGAAGTTGGAGGTAAGCACTAGCTCTGCTTTGCTGAGAAACAATTACAAATTTTGTTCAATCAAAATGCTAGAATTCTAACCTGTATAAAATACCTTAAAGTATTGCATTTTTTTCTTTTTTTTTTTTTTTTTGTCAGCAGGAGGGTGTGGTTTCCTCCTCTCCCCCTCCCCCCCCTCCCCTGAATTAATTCACAGACCTCTATCCTTTCTCAGTTACAGGGTAGATTGGGTGGGACAGGAGAGGTCAGAGGTCATACCCGCATCTCTTGTTAAACAAATGATTTAATTTTGGCTTGCTTCCTCACCAGGCCAGAAGAGCTCTTACTTCATGCTGCCCTTTCGCAAAAACTTGCCTCATGGTTTAACTAACACCTAAAATAAATTCTTTATGAAATTAATTACACTTTTGTAATTGAGTGGCTAGATTTACATTTGATACCGTGTTTTCAACGTTATTTTTTTCCCCAGTGTTAAATGAGAACGACAAAACCTGAGTAAATACATTTGAATAGTGATGATCATGTAAATGTTAACCATTTTACAGGTACAAGTTATTTGCTATTCAACAATTATAGCAGCATAAATCCTGTAGAAGTACTGCAAATGATGGAGTGAAAGTTCCAAGTTAAATTGTTCTTTTATTTGGTTAAGTCTGAGTTTCAAAATGCTGGTGGCTTCATGTGTCGTAGGCATTTCCTGTGCATGTTACTGGTTAAAGGAGGCCTAGCTATTTGTCATGCTTGACGCTCATTAAAAGGTTGTTGGTAGGTGTTGGTGTCCAGGGGCATGAAGCTGGGAGAAAAGCCGTGCTCAGATTTTTTTCCATTCGGGAGGGGGAGAACAATATAGGAGGAAGAGGTTAAGATGTTTTTCCTCACAACTCGATTATCTTCTTTCTTGGAGTTTGTCTTAAATACCTAACTGATGGGGTCTTAAGCTAGATGCATGTTAATTTTACAGTAATTATATAGGGGGTTATTTGAAGTTATCCACAAACACATTAGGAACAGCAGAAGAGCTGGGTAACTTACCAGGATATAGTTAATAATATTTTCCTGTCTGAAGTTGACGTTAGTACAAAGATTGTGAAAGTCTATATTAAATGCCTGAAAGTTTACTTCTTCCTCAGTATTTTTGCACATTGACCTGGTGCTTTTAGCATATTCTGCAACAAAGCACATGGTGGTTAAATTGATCTTTAAATATTTCCTTGCATAAATCTTCTAGTAGTAATGGTAGTACCCTGTTCTGAAGAAACAAAGTATTTTGAGCAGATAATGCACATCAGGTTCTCAAGAAATGTTGTTGCATGTTTACCTGTGTATTTGGTGTAAGAAATAATAAAGAAGTCAGTGAAAGTCAGGAATTTAAGGCTAGGTGGATTGTTGATTTTGGCTAACTGTAAATCTGTAAGTGGTTATAGGCTCTCCCTGCATTAGGGTAAGAAGTCAGTGATAGAAATAATGCAAATGTACAATCAGAGGTGATGCTGAAATTCAGTTAGGTGGGTAGTCTTATTATTTATTGCTAGTGGAATTTTGTTCAGTGGTCTTAACTTAAGGCAGTTTTTATTTCATAGTCATTTTTCTTGGTTAAGGAACTAGGTAAGATAAATCAGTTGGGCACTTCCAAATGTCTGAAAAGTTGGACAACAAATTCTACTTGTTTTGCTAAAGTGTGCCTCAATAAATGCATACGCATAATGTAATGAGATTTCCTGCTTCCCATCCCCCAAACAATCTTTCTGATTTCTTGCAAGATACCAAGTCAAGTCATCCTGACCCCTGTCTTAAAAATGATTGCTGAGGTTTGTTTACATGGTTTTCGTCAGTTATTGTTGCTGATTAATTCCAGATGTTAATAAATCATTGTTTGAAGCAAGGAAAAAGAATTCATTCTTTATCATAAGACAACTGAGGTCCTACTTGGTAGTTACTGAAGGGCATGAAATTTTGTCTAAAACGCATGTTACCATACATATATGTGAAAAGTGCCAAGCACTATTGATTCTGCTGTTTTTTTGTTAACCCCTCTTTCATGGGAACATGAAAAGGGAAGTGGCATATTTTTTGACATTCACTGTAAGGAGTAGTTCTTCAGATGTATTAGACTTGAGTACAGTAACGTACATGTACATCGTGTCTTTCACACAATTCTTTTTGTGCCTTTTTTGGTACCCCCAAAAAAAACAAAACATTCTGTGAGCTAAGTAAGCTTATTCCCATTTTACAGAAAGCACGATGCCCAGAGAGATTGCCAGAGTTCAGAGGAAAGATCCCCTCGGTTCTGCAGCGTTTGCCTTTTCCTTTGTTCTTTGGTTTACTTTATAACAGGCCATTTTGAAAAACATCATTCTTGGAAGTGCTGTAGGAAATGACTGGCCCAGCAGGGAGGCATAGAGTGTTTCTGTTGTAGTGAGATGTGTGGGTGTGTGATGTGGTTGGGGTTTTTGTTTGGATGATTTTTTTTCCTTCCCTAAAGTGGGCGTTGGAACGCATAAAGTATGGTGGGTTTTGAAACCTGTGTTAACATGGAACACATTCCTGTTTCCAGAAGTTCAAGTATACACTAATGGTTGGTGTGCAGAATACAATGGTAACTGTCAGTATGACTCTTTCTCCCTCTCTCCGATGTTGTTAATAGTTGCATTTTTGCCTACTGAAGAACAAAAAAACAACAACAAAAAGATTTACTTGCATGTGAACACTGCACTATAAAGAATACAAAGATACACATTTATTAAATATATAAATTATATGTGCATGACTTAAATTAGGAACAGTTGTGTGTAATGAATTATCAACTTCAACTGAATTGATCGCTGTGCACTTTAAACGTGAGCTGCATTGTCAGATTCTCCACTTTGGAGACCTGCTGCATTCTAGAATAATTAGTTTTGTACTGCTGATACCTGAACTTGAAGGGTAGGCTTCCAGAAATCAATAAACTCCGAATAGGGTAGCAGTGTCAAATACATATGAATTTCCAAGAGAAATGTGCAACACTGAAGGACTTCATAGATTTTTTTTTTTTTTCCAAGTGGTGTATTCAAGAAAACTATTCTATTTTTCCATTTGTGCTTCATGTAGCAAATAAACATACGAATGCTTCCTAAATTGTAACTGCTTGGAACCATTCTAACATGGCTTGATTATTTTTTATGTTCTTCTTAAAACTTAGAATTGTCTGAATTCGCACAGCTGCTCTTCTATTTAGGAAGATATTCTGGGAGAAAACAATCTCAGGCAGGATTCAAACCAAACTGGAATGGATTTCTGAATTAATGCAATGCTCTTTAATCTATGCAAATCACTTTCAAACAGCTGACTTGATTGGTTCTTTAAGTAGTAGAAGTAAATGATTGTGGAACACTAGAAACTGTTTTGAATCTTAAATACTTAATCACATAATGATTATTCTGGAACAGTTAAAATTCAAACTTATTTTTAGCTGTAAAATTTACTATGGTTTTCTCCAGAATCTAGTGTCTTTAAAGGATTTATGAGTTAAGTGAATATTACGTTTTTTCCTGCATCATCTTGACTTGCAGGTTTAGGCCTTTTGTTTTTTCAGTATTCAGTAAATAAATTAAAAATATATATAGATAAATTTGAGTAAAATATGAAACTCTTTTCTTCTCTGTGGTTGCTAACGAGTCAACCAGTATTTTACTTTTCTGAAACAACGGGAGCACAACATATTACTGTGGTGCAGCCTGGATGTTTCTTGTTTTAAGTGCTTTCTAACCACTTTTATATAGTAGAAAAGCAGATACAACTAGTGTTAGTCCTGCTCCTTCTATTGCTACAGGCTTCAGCTGTAAAATATCTTGAAGCAAACCATTCTGGCTAAGATAAGCATGTGATTTGACAGACTGTTCCGTATTACAGCGATGAGCATGATTTTTCTGTGCTGTCCAAAGACTACTCAAGAAAGGCTAGGGAGCTACCAAGATTCTGGCTGTTACGTGAATTATTTGTTCAGTTTCATGTTTTGGAAAAAAAAAAGACAAAGTCAGAGGAAAAAGGGATGTTTTAGGTCACATATGTACTGCCTAAAGAGTCATTCCTTGTTCTGTGATTTTCTTCCCCTTATTTTTCTTTTGAGCTACTAAAGGCAGGTTTCATCATGATTTTTTTTTACTCTTTTTAAAACAAATTTTGCCTATGAAATGCTTAGAAATCATTTTGTAGCAGACTTTTTTGGTACCTTTCTATTCTGAGATGTATCAACTATGACATTTAAAATGAGGATATTGTCTACCATATGTACCAATTGAAACCATACAGCTAATAATAATTACTTTAAAGTCAACTGGCCTTATTACTTTTGACTGTAATATCTGCTCTTTGAGGTCCTTTCTGATCACAGGCTAGAAAATTGTGTGTATGTATGAGGAAAAGACTGGGAAAAACGGCTTTGAGAAGACAAAGTAGTAGAAGCTTTTTAACATACTGTATTGAATGTAGGAAAAAGTCATTTTATTTATTTTGTAACGGCAATCCATGGAGAATGGAATGGACTGTGATAATATTTTTTCTCCAGTGTTACTCTGACACTTAAAGACAAAACCAGCACCACCACCAAAGCCGCCCTCTGCCTTTGGAAGGCCCTAAGATGGCGGCCACGCAGGTTCTGTGGCCAGCTCGACCTGCCCGGGCTGCGAGGCACGGCGGGGCCCTGCCAGCCACCCGCCCTGTCAGCGGGCCCGAGCCGAGCAGGCTGCCCGCCCTGCTCCTGGCAGCCCGCCTGCGCGCTTCTGGACCATGACCCCGCCGCATGGAAATGCGCTGCGTCTGAAAATCACCTCTGCCCTAGCTGGCCGCGCAACAAGGCTCAGGGAAGAGGGCAGAGCAGCGGGAGTGGGCGTGACGTCACTCAGAACCTTCTGGAAGCGGGGTGGTGCCGCCCCCAGGCAGCAGCTGGAGAAGCCGGTTGCAGGGCTGCCTGCAAGCTCCGGCCCGGATTTCCCCGAGCGGACTGGAGTGGAGACGAGAAACACACTGAGTCAAGGATCTGGCTTTATACTGTCTCTATCAGTGGTGAGAATGGTAGTGTTGTGCTGGAATTTGTGCGTAAGGCTGTAGAGCTGTGTGTAACTGCACGTAGGTAACGCAGGGCTCAGGTTTTGCCTGTGTTTTTTAAGGCAGCATTGGTGCCCTTTATTTCCAAGTACTGAGCCTGTTCTGCTGATGACTCATTCTGCAAATGACAAAAGCATCACTGAAAGATGTATTCTGAACAGTGCTTAAATGTGCTAATGTACACAAATCTGTCTGAAAGTAATATAAATCAAAAGATGCATGTGAAATAGACAAGTAACACCAGATCACTTACATGGTTAATGGTTGTTACTCTAATGTGACAATCATTGTGGGAAAATAACAGTTGTTGCTTTGTGCATCTCTTCAGGTTTTTGGATACAACATCTGAGCCTGAATTGTAACAACCAAAGAATAATAATTTGCATTACTAAATACTTTGACACAAAGTTGGAGTCTTTGTGATGTTATGATAAGCAAACTGCATTATGCTGAAATAACCTAGAACCAGCCATACAGCAAATTGTAATTCCGCAGTGGAAAAGGGATATTCAAAGTAATTGGTTTTATATTTTTTTTTTATATATATATATATATATATATATATATATATATATATATATCCCTGACACTGTTAGCATCCTGAAGAGAAGCAATGTGGGTAGCAAAAGAGGCCAGGAGCACAAAACAGGCTTTCCTGGTCCTGAGGTGGCTCTGCATTTGTCCTACTCAAATTGGCAGGCATCCGTCTCCATCATTTTCCTCTTCCCTGTATATGCCACTGAATGGTGCAGTGCTGCAAATACCGCAGTGTTGAGACATGCATAACCCAACGTTAGTGTGGTTTAACTTATTTTTTTTAGGGTTTGCAAATTCATATTTATAAGCAGTACAATAAATGGTATATTTATTTGCCTTGAGTTGTGTCATATGCTAGGAGTTTCTCATAAGGCTACAAATGTGGAGGGGAAAGTATTGGAGAATGATTCATCTTTTACATAAACACATTTAATAGTAAGCAAAGCCTGGTTTATTTTTTTTCCCCAGAAAGTAAGGTGAGTTTTAAAGTAGGCGTTTGTAAAATATAACTTACTTGTTAATACAATGGGGCTTGTAACTGGAAGTGAAAAAGGCGAGAATTAAGAAATTAACTATTTGAAGTTGGAGCCAGGCTGAAATCCGAGCTTCTCTCTCTACCTGTCACTATACCCTTTTAGGTAGTTGGAGAGAGAGCCTGGTGAAGGGGGGTGGGCTAGGGGTGAGTGAAGCGTTAACAGGAAATTAAACGAAATGGCCAAACATATTACCTGTCCTCAGTAGGTTAAAACCGGATTACTCTGCTTTGGAGGCTACAGTTCCTTGTTATTGGTAGGCTGTGAATTATTGGAAATACCAGTTAGAGATGATTGCATGCACATAGCCATTTATTCAGCGTTATGCAAATCACTATAAAACGCTTACCAAAACCTTCCTGACCAGCACAGTGATTGGCTGTTCTCCTAGGGGGGGCATTTCAAGGGGGCATTTCTTTTGCAGACACCATTGTCAGTTTTTATGAACACTGAGATTACCACTTGACTCTTGGTGTGGCTCTGGACTGTTAGTAAGCAGATAGGGTAGTCTCCATATTCTAGAACTTGTGGCTGTCTCTGGGGGCCGGGGGGGAGCCTTGCCTGGCAGCATCCTGCTGCAGCTCCCTCTTGAACTGGGGCCCCCTTTATGTAAATTTTCACTGGCGCCAGCTAGCTGTAGCTGCAGTCTGGCTCTGCCTCGGCAGCAAGGAACATGTGTCCTGGAGTTTCCCTTGCACGGATTGCAGGAGCAGTCTGGTTTCTGGGCAGAGCAAGCCACACCGATGAATTTGGAAAGGCATACCAGGGAACCTCGGTGTGGTTAGATTGCTAGCGTGTGAAAACACGGTGGAGATTTTCAGCTCGCTTCTTGGTTTTAGTGTGCCGTCTTATGCTGAGCTGTAATAAATTTATGCTTGTTGGTACTACCGTGTGGTATGTGGGAGGTACCTCGCTGCACATAGTTGCTGCAGTGCTAAATAGTTGGCAGCACAGAAGGCAGCACAAAGAGTTCCGATTGTGGACACTTGCAGTTGCAACGTTCCCTTGGAGGCTGTGGCATGCTCAGTGAGCTGCAGTGACACTGCTGACACATTCATTCACTTGTGTGGGGGAGTGGGAGTTCCTGTGTGCTGCAACAAGCTGCTGTAGGCTACTGGCTGGGAGGTACAACAGCACAGCTCAGGCTGGATGGAAAATAGTACTTATGCTGCTGTGTAAACAAAACAAGATCTGAGTATCAAGATGGCCGACCTGGAAGCCTACTTGTAGCTCATGCTACTTATGCAAATGAGCTGCATGTCAGTGGCTTTCCCACAGGAGGAAGTTCATTTGGCACGTGTCAAGTTCTCATCAGGTAAGAGAAGCAACTCATTTTCTGCATTAATGTTTCTGAGGCCTTTGAAGTTATTTTTTCCACTTAGGTGCCCAGCCCCTACCTTGGCAATATACCAGTTGTATTAGATTAAAATTGGGAAGCCTGGAAGTAACTTCTTCTTGATGTAATTATTTGGGGTCACTGTCATTGGAGAGAATGCTAACTAACAATTATTGTAAAATGTTTGCATAGGTTAAACTGAAGACTTTAAAAATACTAGTGTTCTAATATTAGTGTTCTTTTTGCTATTGTTGATATATATATATATATATATATTTTTGGTTGCAACCCCCCACTGTTCTGCTACTGTGTTTTTTTTTGGTCTCTGTAGCAACACCAGTTGATGCAAATGGGGCATAGCACTACTGGGAGCCTATCCCTAAAAGGGTGCAAAATTAAGAAGGTGGAGTATGCCAGTGGTGTGGGTTTCTTTTGGTTTGTGTGGGTTTGGTTTTTTTTTGGCTTCACAGTATTATGAAGGAACTTAATTATCCTGGTTGTGGTTTAAACAGACATCTTTTTGAGGTGGTAAAGCTGTTCAAAATACTGGATGCTGAACTGTTAACCATGTATCTTTTAGTATAAATGCGCATTCACAAGTGCTTTTATGTGAATTTTTAAAAGGTGTTATTTGCAAATAGGAACCAGATCAGAATATATTTATCTTATCTTCCCCCTCAGATAAATCTCAGAAGATACTAAGTTTGTTAAAATAGCAAATGTTAACAAAATGACAGTATTGCTAATTTCATAACATGCTGTGCTGTAGTTATGCATGCAGTAACATGAAAGGAATGTGTTGAGCAGATGTGCTGGTTATGCAGTAGTGTATTTGCATTGTTGCCATTTTATAGCCCCCAAAATTTGGACAGAGTGGGAGACAGGAAAGCAGACAGTAAAAGAAAATGACTGGATTTGGGAAGTCTCTGAGCTAAACAAAATAAAGACTTCGAGATGCATGAACAGGCCAAGCAATACTTGGAAAGAGTGATCTCCTGGAAAGGTAAATGGCAGCTGAAGATAGGGATATACAAGTGGCAGTAGACAGGAGGTGGGTCCAGATGGAAGAATGAGTGTGATCAAAGTGAAACTAAGAAGGTAGAGGGGCAAAGTAGGCAGACAGACTATTTGAGCTTAAAACGAGGAACTGATAGAGACTATAAATACTAGAGCTGCTCTGAAATAGCCTTTGAATTAAGGCCAAGAGAAAAGGTATAAACGTGCTAGGAAAGAGCTACAGCTGGTTGATACTGAGGAGAGGGAAAGTCAATGATAATAGAGAAAGGTATTGATATGACTGTGTAAAACGCTATATGCTGACAACTTTGGCCAATTTTTTTCCTTGTACCTAATTTTCTTTGAAATGTGTAATAAGTGTTTTATTTAGTGGTAACTTAGGATTTGATATGGGATGCAGTTTTGCTTGCATGCATGACCAGACTAAAACAAAAATGCAATAAAATGGTGTTTATGTGCACGCACACGCGTGTATAAGAAAGTACACAAATAGGTATGTGGTGGATTTCTCCAAGTAAATTACATTAGCAATCACAGTTAGCTGTTTTAGAGGTTGTATATAAAAATCAAATTCTGTTAAAATCTGTCTTCCTTTTATTGCGGTGTGACAGAAGCAATTCAGGGCCCTTCCCTCATTTTCTGAATAGAGCATAAGTGTGAGGATGGTAGAGGGAAAAATGGCATTGTGAGACATGAAGAATCTAGAAGAGTGATTATCTGAAGAAAATCTTGACTAATATGGCAAATAATAACAAAGGTGAGGTTGCTAGGATTTTTTCTTCACTTTATTAGTCATGTAGGTGACAAGGGTACCATGGTTTGTAGTGAAACAGAAAAGACAGGATATTACGGTGACTACTTTTGTTTTTATTTCAGGTAGAAGTGGGGTGGTTGAGTATCTTGCAGGTGACTAAGGTACTTACTCTAGAATTTACAACAGAAAAGTCCATGACAGACATTTCTAAACAAAAGCTACCAACAGGTCTTTGTAACTTGCACCCAGGAGGTCTATTAAATAAATTAAAAAATGGCTGAAAATATTTTTCATCTGAGGTGTGTTGTCCCACCCCAAGAACTCTTAAAATACAAAAGAAATTGCTGAAGACCTGGAAGACTGCTTGCTTAAAAAAGCTCAGGAAGGATAATCTAAATAAAGAATTCAGGAAATGAAGAGGAAAATAAAAGCCGAAAAAAAGTTAACTGGAAATATTTTTTTTTGTCTAGAAAAATACTAAATATGGAAGTAAAATTATATCTAGAATAATACTACATTTGTTTTAGAACACAGTTATTTGGCATAAACACTATGTGTAATGCAGTTATGCATTAGTACAGCCTTCTTAGGGAAAACAAAAAAGCACCTGTACCATGTCAATTGAATACCTTTTTAAAAGCTTGAAGGGGTGGGGGACTGACAACACTGTTACTGAAGGAAGCATGTTCCAAGCTAAGCTTCTTTATGAAGGGTGCTGTAAAGACGTTCTGTTACTTCATATATGGTGGAAAAAAAAAAAAAAAAAAAAAAATGGAATCACCAAGGTCACTTGCTCAGTGGGACCTGTTCAGTCTACTGTTGCACAGCAAAATTTGAAATTGTACTTTTAATGCATAATTTCTAATTGTACATGCTGATTAAGAAGCTGGACCCTGGGATTAAGTACATAGGGATCATAGAGTCCAAAAGTTGCAAAGGGGCTGAAATTCTGATGAATATAGAACAAGATTAAGGAAGCCATTTACGTCATTAAACTCCTCTGGTTGTACTGATGATATGAAATCTGTATCACTACAGGTTACGGTCTTGTTCATAGGTTTTAAAAATGTCAAAAAATTAGGAAGGGTCCTGGGAAAAAGCACAGAAGTGACTCTGGCTGAAGAATGTTGATTCACAGAATAATTTAGGTTGGAAGGGACCTCTGGAGGTCGTCTAATCTGACATCTTCAAAGGAGGGTTGCTTCAAATTTAGATGAGGTTATTCCAGGGTTCCTCAGTGTGAGGCCTGAAAGTCTGAAAGGGTGGAGGTTCCACAGCCTCTCCAGATAAGCTGTTTCAGTGTTTAATCACCCTTAGAGCAAGAATTGTTCTCTACATCTATCTGGAGTTTCCACTGTAGCAAGCTGTATCTGTTGTTCATTGTCGGTATGTTGTGCATCTCTGGAAAGAGTCTCTTTTTGTCTTCTCTATAAATGCCAGTTAGGTCGTTGAAGAGAGCAATTAGTTCTCACTTAGCAATCTATTCTTCTTGCTACACAAATTCAACTCACTAGTTTAACCTCATCTGCCACATTCTCCACCCTTAACCATTCTGGTGGTTCTCCAGTGGACTGTCTCCAGTTTATCAGTATCTCTGCTGCATTAGGGGTGGCAAAAGTGGATGTGCCATAATTCAGATGTAGTTTCACGGGTGCCAAACAGAGTGGCATAACTTCCTCTGACTTGTAGAATGTTTCTGCTTATGCGGTCTAATCTTGTGTCTGTAAGACAGAATAGATCTGTTTTAGCTTATTAAAGAGATAATCGGGATAAAGCAGTCATTCAAAGCAGTAATTCCAGAGTATAAGTAGTTTCAGAAAGCAAAAATATCTATTTAAATAGGATCTCCAGTCTAGAGAAAAAAGAGAAGTAATGGGAGACTGGAAGGGAGACTAACTAATGTTTAACCGTGGTGATTTTTTTTTCTTGAATTATATTGTAAGTGAATAAAGAAACAGTAAGTCTTCGTGTTTTGTCTTCCTCCAGAAAGACCTCCAATCTTCATTTGGAGACAGGCTTTACTTAAAGGATGGCCAACCTATGGCACTTAGATGGTGTATGGCTTTGAAGCAGCTAATGTATGACTTAACCGCTGTGGCAACTCTGCAGATGGCTTACACGGGATAGTGTTGGCATGAAGTCTTCCATATAATCCAAATTTTTGATTATTTGATAAAGTTCTCTGGTTGGAACCATTACAATCAGTCTCACTAGTTTGACTCAGACCTGGCTACGTATTTAGCCAAACCTTGCCCTGCTAATGTGGTGCCTTTCACTTACTACTGTGGTGAGACCTCACAAAAGTTGTCAAAATCATCAGCCCAAGAATAATTTCTGAACTGTTCTGTGCTGTGGCTCTTAGCCAAATAAGATACTTGCATGAAAAGGTCAAGAAAGTTGTCCAAGTGTACATTAGTCGTGCCTTTTCAGTTTCAGGAAGTGGACAGCTAAGGGCATTTAATGGTCAAGGCTTAATCTCCATGCAGCAGAACTTGTAACTATTGGATGAAATTACAAAAGGTCAACAGAAGTAAAATTCTTAATATTCAGTCATCATAGCGGCATGTAGTCAATTAGATTTTTAATTTTAATTTCTCTTTTGTTATGGGCTTTTTTCATAACTTATGGTCAGATCTGCCCTAAAATTTCACTTGAAGTGATGTTTTTCTTCTGCTTTTGAGTGTTTGTTTTTAAATTAAAGACAGTAATAAAGCTGTGAATAGTGTGACTTTTATACTGCCTTGATTTAGAACTTAAATGGCATTTTCATCTTACCAGTCACAAGCACAGCTATCAGTTGCAGTATAGGCCTGCACGGTATGTGGGAGTGAAGCTGGAGGGATAGGATGACGCCTTGTTTAGCTACTCTGAGTAGATCCTAACTCTGCTTAGGAAAGATCATATAATCAATGCTGCAGACAATGCATGTATTACATTTACTGAAGATAGTTACGCTCATGCAGTTTTTCAACTTTCATTCAGTTAGAGCATCAGCATCTTCTGCACGCGGTTATTTCTTTCTTTTTATGGGGCCAGGAAATGGAAATTATGAAGCTCTGCCATGCCTTCTGGATTTGTTATCACATGATGTGATGGAAAGAGAGTTCCAAACACGCTGTAGCCAAAGATTTCCTATTAGCTGTCTTAATCCATCTATTACAAGGTTGACAGCAGCACAGAGATTTAAACTAATGTCTCATAAGCTAATTGCAAAGGAAGAAAGTTGTAGTATTACAGCTGCTTTCTTTTGTTGGATAGGATAAGTCAAGTATCATATACACCAGCACAATAGCTGCATGTGTATTCCAGGAAACCTTGCTGATGGTAATATGGCAAATTTTGTAGATAACTCATTCTCCAGCCTAGGAGTGAGCTCAGCAATGGAGGAGGCATTACAAAACCACATCTAAGGCTGTTCATTTGTCACAGAAAATCTAGCTATCATAGGAATTGTCAGAGTTAAAAGGTTAAAACCTAACTCTAGTGCCACTTAAAGCAGATGATGCAGGCTCTCAGTTGGTTTGGACATGCCATGATTATTTCTAATTCAGTAAGGGAGATGAGCTTCCTCTGGGATAAGGCTTTGCTTCCAACTTCTAAAGAAAAATTATTGTCTCTAACACAGCTAGCATTCATTTAGCAAGGTGTTAGAAAAACAGCTTGCAGAATAAAGGAAGTGTTTTAATGTGTAGAAACCTGATAAAATATTGGCTCATATTTGAGCAGTTAAAAGCTAAGATTATTTCTCTTAGTAGGTACAGTGCTGTTTGCTTATATGCAGAGTCAGAGAGGCTTCTGATCTTTAAGCACAATGATTTATTTATTTTTAAATCTTAGGTCTGCTAATGAATACAGTGTGCATCTGTGACATTAATCCACATTTGCTGTTGACTTTCCCTAGAGGGAGATGGAAGAACTTCAGTGATCACTGCTCTAGTTATGGTAAAATGGAAGACAAACTTTTCTTTCTAAGTAGCTGTAGTAGTTAATTACTCTGTTCAAAGGCAGCATATGTAGTAATTTGAGAATTGTTGGTAGGATTTTATTTCTACTGACTGAAGGCCTTCTGCGATAGTACTGTATCCCCTGTATCACTTGGGAAAGGCCACAATACTGTTAGCAGCAGTCTTCTTCTTGAGAAGTTTTCACCTTGAGAACAAGATGGAAATTCTCAGGATTTGTTGACTATTTAAAAAAAAAGTTAGTAGTTGTGCTTAAACTTGAAGCTTCATTTGGTACTGAATAACAAAGTCAGCTTACGATTGTTTGAGTTTTGAGAAGAAACCATTTGGGTGTCCCCTGCATGTGTCCTGATGGTAAAGAAGGCTGGTCTAGACAAAATGTCTGCTCAAGCACTGAGGTCAGAGTATTGTGAAGCTGAGTCAATACTAAACCTGAACCTACAACACTAGGATGTTAAGATGTGGAGCAGTACTTTGAAACTTTTGCATAATGGCAAGGTCCACCAAAAAAAAAGAAAGGACATAATCATAAAATTACAAGAACTCTAACACAAAAACACAGAACACCATATATATATATATATATATATATATATATATATATATGTGTATATATATATATGTGTGTGTATATATATATATATATATACATATATATACACAAAATGACAGCATCTGCTTCCCTGACGTCTTTTACACTATGCTGTGCCATATGACTAGTCAAACAATTATATGCAAACGTGTTGTGGTCTTGATATAATGTAAAGAGATTTCACTAAACTTCTGCAACTGGGTATTAGTTGTGGTTAGTGAGAAGGTTCCTGTGGACACCAAACTAAGATGCTTTCTAAGCTTATAGTTTGCTTGTAGAATTGTGTCTTGATTTGCAGTGCAGTTTAGAGTTTTTTTTTTTTTTTTTTTTAATATAAAGCAGTTTCAAGTTGGCGGTAACTTATAGCTGGATTTCAGTTCCCCTCTTGCATTCATGAACAGATTGTCATGTTATGACAAATAATGATAATGTTATGTATTTTGTAAAAGGTGAAAAGGAGAAGCTTGTTTTCTGCTATCTATCAAGCAGATGTTTTATTTTGTGAATCATCTTCATTATCGTGCATAAAATCACTTCTTTAGGAGATCAATCACCAGGTAAAAAGTGTTAGGTAATTAGAGTTAGAAGTATGGTTTTGTAGATGAGTGGTTTCTCAACGTGAAGTGACTTATGTTTTTTTTTTTCTTCTGTTTTGGAAAGGTAGGGGATATTAACACACCTTCAAAAACTTTTAATACAAAGTCATTTTCTAAGCTTTGGATGGCTATCATTGTGGAAGGTAAATGGAAAAAATATGTAGTGGTGATGTTTCCCATCTACATAATCTGAGCTTTTCATGTGAGACTCAGTCCCAGTTATGCAAAAAGATACTAATGAGCATGGACTTCTTATTTGAGTCAAAATTGAGAAGTGGTATTGATTTAAGAGCTCTTCTTTACCTATCCTTTTTAGAGGTTTAAGAAGCCTTCCTTTATATACAATATGAAATATTCATTAATTTGCTAGTTATTGAGCTAGCACAGCTCATGTTAATGATGTCTTTTCGTTGAAAGCCAAGGATAATTCTGAATTGGACTTTGGTTTTGATGTGTAAAAACATGAATAAAATGATGTTTCGGGAGTTTGAGTCCTTCAAAATACACTGCAAAATACTGGCTTTTATTAGTCCCTGAGAGGCTTTTCCCTACAGTAGTTGAATGGTTTGTTGGTAGCTTGAAGAAAGAAATGAAGTATTTACTGCGTGCTTCCCACACTTCTGGAACTGAGCAGCAGTGACTGTCTGTCTGAGTATAATTCATTAAGTTTAGTTTCCAAGGATGGGGTTGGCTTAACAGGCAGTTAAATGACTTCTAGAGTCATTTTACAGAATCACAGAATAGTCTAGGTTGGAAGAGACCTCCAAGATCACCGAGTCCAACCTCTGACCTAATGCTAACAAGTCCTCCACTAAACCATATCCCTAAGCTCTACATCTAAACGTCTTTTAAAGACCTCCAGGGATGGTGACTCAACCACTTCCCTGGGCAGCCTATCCCAGTGACTAACAACCCTTTCAGTAAAGAAGTTCTTCCTAATATCCAACCTAAACCTCCCCTGGCGCAACTTTAGCCCATTCCTCCTCGTCCTGTCACCAGTCACGTGGGAGAATAGACCAACCCCCACCTTGCTACAGCCTCCTTTCAGGTACCTGTAGAGTGCAATAAGGTCGCCCCTGAGCCTCCTCTCCTCCAGGCTAAACAGTCCCAGCTCCCTCAGCCGCTCCTCGTAAGACTTGTTCTCCAGACCCTGCACCAGCTTCGTAGCCCTTCTCTGGACTCTCTTGAGCACCTCCATGTCCTTCTTGTAGCAAGGGGCCCAAAACTGAACACAGTACTACTAAGCATTTTAGATGCTTTCCGATGTGACTCCTGGATCTGAACTATGATTCCCGAAGGGCACTAGTCTCTTCTAGGTCATGTTACATCTGCTAGTTTCATAAAGAGTCTAGAGCATCAAAAATGGCACTAGTTGTCTGTTTTGATTAGTTGCTTACTGAGTCTTATTTTGTGTGATAATAAGTTCCTTTTTGAGCTTCTACATTTACTATAGTAGTTTGCTATAGTCTCTGTCTTCTGTTCTTAAAGGTGGAAGGTTCAAGCATTTCAGAACTCAAGAGAAACACGGCTTTATACTTTGCTTACACTACATTGTGTGTGTTAAGATAATGGAAGACACGTTCTGTCTTCCTTTGTGAAGATATACTACTGACTATGTTCTGTGCTCTCGTAAATTTAGATGATTTGATAAAACAAATGGATTTTAGAAGTGCTGTGTAAAATTTTTGGTGATTGGTATTTTTCTATAAACTGTTTTCTAGGAAAAGCATTCTAATCCCTAGAAAAAAGGCTGAAACACTGAAATTAATGTCTTGGGTTTGATTATTTGTGGTCTTGGGTTTTATTATTTTTCAATATCCTTATGGAAAAAAGATTGCACAGTGGCATTTGGAACGAACTCTTAGCTTGTTGAATTTTCTTTCTTTGATGCAATGAATTTATTAATAACTTTCACTCTTCAAAATGATTTCAGTTTGTGTAACATTCTTAAATTATGAGAAAGCCCCATATATGGTTGTGTGTGTGTGTATATATACACACACACATATCCAGTGTTAACATGGCTCTGAGATCCAGAACTAAGCCCAATTTATTAAGAATCAACATTAAGCTTCAAAGAACATGCCAGATCATAGGCAATCATAATTTTACAGTTACCTAACCTTTCCTTTCCCCTCAAATAATACCATGTAATCTCACAAGAAAAGATTTTGGATGGTTTTTGTTCCAGAATTGCATAATATGTATTTCAGATGTATTAGAAACCTTCTTCTCATTCATATTTATTTGCAAAGCAGTGGCTTGTTTTGATGTGAGGTGTGGATTTTAAGACTATGAAGTAAATTCTGTAACAGTTTTGAACTCGGTGTGTTATTTTCTTGAAGAGCATAAACTATGTAAAAGCTGTCTTCTCAATATAAATATTTTATTTGCTTTTGTATTTACTTACATACTGTTACATCTGTCAGTTGTACCTTCTGACTAGCTGGAGGGATTTTTTGTTTTTCCTTAAGAAAATGCAAGAGGTAAGGCTCAGTTCACTTTATCTGTCACAATCCCTGACTATTTTGCTGTCATTTACAGAAAATAAATAAATCTCTGTATCTCACTTTGCAATCAAGAAAAAACAAGGCTAGTGATACAGTAATTTGACAAGGCTAAATTGTTGATAACTTATTGGAGTTGAAATGGAAAGTAAATCATCTCCAGCACCAGTCTGGTACCTCATCCCTCTGTCACAAGACACTAAATGACAAACAATGAAGGAAGACGTGTCATTGTGCATACACAGAAACATGCTGTGAGTAGGAAAAGAAGATTAGAGCAATCCCAAGTGTTGGTTTGGTTTGTGGGGAACAGCTATCTGATGTGTTGTCCCCCCCGCCCCATTTATCCCAGCTCTTCCATTTGGCCAAAGCCATGTGTATTCATACAGATAACATCCTGCTGGAAAATAGGCAGACCTTGCCATGAAACTTCAGTTGTCCAGCATACCATAGGGAATTTGTTGCTACTACATCTTTGTCCTGAAGTCTTCTGTTTTGTTCACTCCTTTTTTGCGTTCAGTGCATTTCTGCTTTTACAGATGAGCGTGTCTTTGGTAATGAAGTTCTGCTTTTGGCATGTGGAAGCTATGGAATCTCAGGGTCTTTGGCATTCACCATACCTGGATCTGGTTTAAATTGTCATGTATCCCCTCAGACTGACATGTTCTCTGCTCAGAGCTGAATCCAATATATATACCCTGTCTCCTTCGTCTCACCTTCAATCCACTGCTTGGATGAGCAGAAAGATTATGTGCTTGGCAGCATTATGGGTCTTTATGAGAAATTAAAGCCCTTCCAGTGGAACCTCACACATCTCCATCTGAAGAAGTCTCCAACAGAGAAGCTGGAAAAGCCACACCTTAAAAAACAGGCAGCAGTTTCCAGTATGTGATGAACCACAGATTCTGCAAGAATCTGATCATGTTGACTTTTTTGTGAGGCTGCCTCTGTGCCTAATGTGGTTATTGATTCTCTCTGGGAATTGAAAATTAGAAGAGAAGGAAACCTGAAGAACAAACTACTCTATTCCAAAACACACTTTTGTGCTATGTGTGTGTTTAAGGATTCCATTCTTGATAAGAGAAACCATTACTTCCTCTAGTGCCTCTGTGCAGCGTTCTAACTATCCATGTGGCTTTGAGGTAGAGAAATGGATCATGCCTACGTAGTCTCTTGATAATGTTTTAAGATGTTGTGTGAGTCAGCGCAGGCAGCCAGCGGGAACAACCACGGACCCACAGCTAAAATGCAGAGTAGATTTATTCTTGTTACCTCACCGACCAGGGGATCCCCAAAGCAGCGCCGGGCAGAGGCACAGGAGCAGGGACACAGGCACTGCTAAGCTCTGTCCCTGCTGGAAGATCACCAGCCTGCTGTTTACACTTGTTTATCAAAGGCTTGTGCAGGTGCAGTCTTTAGCACCGTGCTGTGATTCTCACTGTGCTTCTCTGATCTTCTCTGTACCAAGGCTGGGAGCTCAAGCATGTCTGATAGGGTGCCTCCGAGTCTAGCAAACACCTATGTTATCTATACACAGATGCTCTACTTGCCAAACACAGCATAAACAGCAGTAGGTACAATTTATGTGCTTTCCTACATTACTGCTCCCCAGACTTCGCATTCCCAGCTGCAAGGTCACTTGAGTGTATTGACAATCCCCCTCACCAGTCTTCTGTTCTGATCCCATCCTCCTTGCCAGTCTTCCACTTTTAACCCACTCCTCCCAATAGACGTGTTTCAGATCTTCAAGGTTACATTCCAGGATATCTGCCAGGATGGCCAGATTAAGGACATGCAGTACTCCCTAGCAAGTAGTGTGGAAATGAGATACAGCTTTGGATGCTAAGAAATTGGTTTGATTCCCACATGAGAGAGGATCCACTTTGGCCTGTCTTACCCTGTTTCATAATTGTCAGTGGCACCTTCCTCAGCGAAAATCAGTCAGTTGTGTTACAAAGACATACGCGTTTCTTTGGGAAGCCTACAGACAGCTGCTTACCTCAGAATAATTCTGATATGTATATGGATATTCTTCCTGCTCTTGTCCGGGTACCACTCACGTTTTCTGTACAATGCCAGAGGCAAGGTTTGCTTCTCCTACCCCTAGAGAATGAAGGAGAAAAGGTTTTGCACAGCAGAAGCAGTATGTTTCTTGAAAAAGAAGAACCAGCAAGCTGCTGTTTGTACAGCATGCTGCTGTTATAGAACTCATCCCTCATGATTTCTGTTTTTCTCAACTCACTTGCTAATCCAAAGCAAGTTGACTTATCCACATTGTTTTTAAAGCAAACGAACAAACCATACCTGCTGTGTTACTGCCCTGCCTGTGGAAGATCAGATCTTTTCTACATGGTGATGAATTGCTTTTGTATATTTAACCAATCTATTTCCTCTGCTCTAGCTGTGATGGCTTAGTAAGATGTAAAGATAGTCTTTGCCCTAATAGCTTAACAGTTTGCATCCAAATCTTCAGATGCCTTTCAGTGTGTGTGTGTGTTGTATGTGGCTGTTTGAGGGGAGAGGGAGTCAAAACAGCACTGATGTAGTTAGTACTGTTTTCACTGAAGAAGAATTCTTGTAAGCTTTTCTCTTTGTTGGTCACAGTACTTCATATTATTTAGGTTTCTCTTAATTTTTCTACAACCATTAGTCCCGAAGTTCTGAAGCATCTGTACATAAATCTGGTATGAGTCTTGTTTTTCACCTGTGTGGAACAAAGTCCTTTTGGAAGTTCTCCCAGCTGTTGTTTTCCATTACCAAAAACCAACCAAACAAAAACAAACAAACAAAAAAAAAACACACAAAGATTGTTACATCTGTCCAAGAACTCTTTAGCTGAATGATGAACTGTGCCAAAGCTTGCAGAGGTGAATTGGTTAAGAATGATCAGAATTTTTCTGTTCAGTGAAAGCTGAATCCATCCCAAGAAGTATGTCTCAAATGTTTTTCAGGGCAGCCCCTTGGAAATGGGTAAAAAAAATATTAAATGCATAAAGAAAATGCCATAGTGGGTTGAGCATAAAATTTGTTTCAGTGCCTGCTCACATCGGGTTCTAAAAGTGGTGTCCGCTGGTGCAGTAAGGTGATCATGGACTTCAGACAAAAATTAGCAAGCATTCAGAAGAGTTCTTTCTGATGGAAGTTGAAACTCCTTGCAGTGCATATTCTCACTAATTCTGGCTTCTTTTATTTATTTATTTTTTTTTGACTTGCAAGCATCCCTATAAGAAGACCAAGGTCACAGAGTTGGGATGGCTTACTTCAAAACAGCTGGTATATTTACTGTTGTTCAGCTGAAACACAGCTTTTTTTACTTGCTTGATAGTTTTCTGCCTTTTTTTTTTCTGATTTATAGAGTATAATTTTAATTTTGCTAATTTTGCTTTATCATTAAACACCTCAGTCCTGAACAGTTCAGACATCTTTGTGGCAGTAAAATTGTCCTGATGAGCTAAAAACTTGTGCTTTTTACCCGTTTACTGTTGAGCCCTGGGAAAAGGGGATGCACGGCTGTGCTGTCTGACTACAGGGAGGCAGAAACTGAGTTGAGAGGTTTGAATATGTAGGTACATTTGTATGTACACATATGTAGTATACACACGCAGGGATCCTTCAATTCCAGTGTCAATGATCCTTTATATATGTGTAGCAATTGTAAAACAATTTTTAATGATTTGGGGGTAGAGGCCATATTTAAAAAGGATATGGAAAAATGAAAAGAAGTCATCGTCTCACAAAACATGCTTTTGCTTAGTTTTATTTTTGGTTAGGGAGGGGGATGGATTCAAATAATATTTTCTACTGTTTGGGACACCATTTTTTCTTTTGTTAACTTTACAGAAAGCTATGTCCACGTAATGTAACAATGAGATCTGTGATGTAAAAATGTTGTGTAATGTGGGACGGTTCTTTCTTAAAACGTAATTTAGTCTGGCTGACTAAACACCCTTCTATATTTTTAAGTCTAATTTTTGTTGAAATGCTTCCTGCTCTAGGTCTGTCTTCCTTTTTGTTTACTCAGCATACTCAAATAAAATGCAGAACAGGAAAAGCCACTGGAAGAGAAACAAACTGAATTTTGTCTTCTCTTGAATTTGAACGTGTAGATTATCCTTTTTTTTTTTTCCCTTGGAGAAGTCTCAAGTCCTCTAAAGAGTTCATACTGGAGCAGGATTTTCAGCCTTTTTAAAGAAGATCATACAAGAAATGCTGGCACCCCCCTTTGTTAGAAAATCCTCTTCCACTTTAAAAGAAGAAATACTTCCTTGCATGGATAGGAGTGGAAAGATGGAAGAACTTGAACTGACTGAAACAGTTGCTCAGCTCTTCTCCTGAAGCCACTATGGCAGTGAGGCACTGCCAACAGAATTCTGAGTAAGAGGATCTAGTAAGAGCTCATTGCTCATTCTTCCTCGTCAACCTCCTCATCTTTGTGTAGTTTCAAAGTGAACTAGAGCTGTGTCATGCCAGCAATGCCAGTCCAGTTGAGAAAGAAATCTTGTGGCTGGTGTTGTATTTCACGGTTTAGAGCCTGGTTGAATACACTCAGACTGTGCCAGAGGACCTCCAGGAAAACAAACAAAAGCATCTAAGAAGCCCCTTGTGAAGTATCATTATTTCAAACATGTGTAAAAACTCAAGTTAAAAACCTGCTTGATAGAATAAATCCAAAGTACTCCTATCCAGGGATTCCTATCTTAAATTCTTATCTAAATTATAAGGGGAACCAGGAAAGACTAAATTTGGATCTTGTGTAACAATAATAAGAAAAAAGCACTCCTAGCAAAAAGAATACACACTGGATTGTCCCCATCTTGAACTGCTCTGAGATGGAGAATGAGAAAATCCATCGAGGTTCTGGTTGAAATGCGCTGAACTAAAGAAAACTGCTTCCTCTGATTCTTGTCGTTATCACGTAAGGATTTTGCTGAAACATGCTAAGCAGAATCTGTTTCTCTTGATTAACATTTTGGAGATTGCAGGTTAGCATCTTCATGGCATTCTTTTGCATGGCTTCCTTTTTGAAGTCTTTTTTGTTGGAATCACAACATTGCAGCTTGAAAGTACAGTTTTTGTATCCATTTTCTCATAAATAGGGAAGGAATTCTTAACACTGTCTTGGTATATTGAGTCTTGTGTACTCACAGAAGATTGCAGATATTTGCCTTATTTTAAGTTGGAAAATAAAATTTGTAGGAGTATTTGTCTTCTCAAAACAAATACTTAACTATTCCTTCAAGCATCGGTAGGTTCTTATGCAATCTTGAGTGGAGCTGCACACAACTTTAAAGAAGCTAGTAATAACTAGCAAAGAAAATTCAGATTGGAAGGGTTCTTAGGAGGTTGTCGAGCTCAATCACTTCTTCAAGCCTTTCTTTAGACAAGCCTTTTTTAGCATTCTATTATTTAGATAAATTCTTCCCTAAGAAGGTCCAGTGGTGATGACAAATGAGTATGACCCAGCTAATGCTCACCTTTTAGGTACATAAATAAGATAGGATAGTTTTATAATTACAGATGCAAACTTGGACAGAGATTGATGCACATACAAAACCCTTGGGAGAGGCTGTTACCTACTGCCTGCAGAATGGTCAGGAAGCAGCTCAACTACCTTATGGGCATGGCAGAAAGGAGAGAAAGAAACAGAAAACTCACATTTGCAGTCATTGTATGCGAAATTTACTCTATGCTTTGGGATAATGTGAATCTGCCGTTTGCTTACAGGGAACAAACGAGTGTTGCAGCTCACTGGATCAGCAGGTAAAAGTCAGCTGGTCAAGGAGCTGGGGGCTATTATATACCACTGTGAATGTTAGCTTGATGTCTTATGCAGACTATCAGTACTTCATGAATTTTTAAAAATTAAGACAATGTTATAGAATTGCAGTAGCAAGCAAAACAATGGATTTTTTTTTTTGCTTTTGTTTACTCCCATCCTTTTTCTTTATGAATGCAATACTAGCAGTGAAGGTGGCTTTAGACACATTTTTTTCTGAGCACAAGAAGCATGAGTTCTATGAGGACCTTATCTCTAGATATCTTTCTCTAGTCCACCAAGCTAGTGTGTACGATCTTACCAGTCATTCCTGCTAAAGATTCTTGGGCATGTGTTCATTTGCCTGGAAGCCACTGTTCCTTGCCATCTCCAAGTGGAGGAGCACTGATAACTGGTTTTGCCTTTTAAGGCTGATTCCAGAATGTATGAAGATCTAGAATATTTTTGTGGAAGAGGAAGAAGCATAGAATACTTGACAGTTATATGCCTTCATGCAGGTTCGCTTCTTATGTTACCCCAAAATCGCTCAAGCCTGAAAGTCTTTGTTTGTGGGCTGCAATATCAACTGATACATATATATATATATTATTATACATTTATATGTATAACATAAGCAGAGTTATATATTTGATGTATGTGAGACCATATTCCTTTGTAATATTAACAATAAGCCTGTACTTCACAGAATACATTTCAGGTTCCTTGTACTGGTATGTTACTACAGGTACAGGTGTTGACATTTGGTTATCCCACAGCACAGAAGATAAATGCAAAGTACTTAGCAACTAGTGCTCATTAACTTTGCAGTAATCAGCCTCTATGACTCATTCAAGTGGCGTCACCCTTGTTTAGTGACCAACCAACTTTCTTTGAGTAATTTTAATGCTCTTTATGGCTTACTGGTCACAGAAATCCAGTTTTCAAGGAAACCTTTGCCAGTAAGAGTTTCCTAGTAAAGTAACTATCTGAAGTGAAGCTTTTAACTAAAGAAATATTACCAAAAGTATACTTCTGATTTCTTGGACTAATTCAATAGCTCAATGAAATAGTGTACCAGAATTCAGGAGTCCTCTGCAGACATACCTACATGCAAAAATTTCTATAGTAGCTTATATCTAGACCAGAGACAGTGTTAGAATATGTCAGCTATGAGCATCCTGTCAGACCCTCTCATCAAATGAGTGAAAAAATGATGCATGCAACATACTATCCATTATTTGTCCTTATTAAGGTATTTGGGAAGGATACTTCCAGCTGGACTTCCATTATCTTTTAAAATGGTGGTTTTTTTTCCCCTTTAAAATGCTTAGAGATGTTCTGGAAGATAAGGCCATCAAGTTGATCTGCTAGGTAATTCTACCTTCACATCAGAGTTCAGGTACTGACAGCATAACCCCAGTGTCCTGTATATTCATAGAAAAGGAAGAAGCAAGTCCTTGTTCTTCTTGAGGACAGATATATCTGGATCTTGAAGCATGTTAGTGGCCTCAGACTGTTATTTTCTTAGCAGGTAATATGCAGAGATGTTTCTAAAACATTCCTTGAAGGCTTCAGTTCACATATGCCTTCTCTTGACACAGAAAATCAAAAGAATCAATGTTGCAGTTTCAGCACGCACAAACTCAGGTCATTCTTGGTATCTTACTTGCTGATACAGCCGGGCAGTGTATACCCCAGCAGTTTCTATTGTAAATCAGGAACCCCTCAGCTGGATTGACTTACATGAAAAAATTAAAATGGAAGATTTTTCTCTGCGGTTTTCCCTTTGGCAATCTGTTAGTGCTGTGAAATCTTCCAGGCCTTTCATTTCTGATAGTGATATAAAACTCTCTAGTTGTCTTCTTTTGCAAGATGAGAAAGTGCAATAGCTGGATTACCTTTAAGTAAAAATATTTTTACTCTGCATTCTTGAGACATCTGTGCAACATTAGTTAGGTTTGTTGTCTCCCCTATCAATTTTATTAACCTAAACACTTGCTTTTTGTCCTTGATTAAGGCTATTATTTGAAGAGCTATTGCCTGAAGTGCACGCCTCATTTCATTTATTATTTCATAAAAGTATAGCCATTCATCATTCTCTTCCCAAGAGCCTATCCCTAGTTATTACAAGTTCATCCGCTCTTCTCTTTCTTCCTCAGTACTTATCCAACCCAAAGGGACATGATACAGCATATAGTTCATGTAACAGAGCTCATGTTACAAGTCAATCGGGAATACTTCTTAATGCTTACATGCTACTTAATTTTAGGAGAAAGCTTAAACGGGGTTCATATAGAGACCCATTCTGTTGAACTACTGAAGATGGTGCTACCTGGTAGTGGTGGTGTTGATTCTGCTGGAGCTCTAGAAACCTCGTTGCTGCCTCTCTTGAAGGCTGCCTCTCTTGAAGACTGGAACTGTATTCAAGTATTGCCAAGTAACCATACAGGGTACAGGCTACTCTCCTATAGGGCGTTGTTTTGTTGTTAGCCCCTCCGGGTTAGGTGATGATCTGTGTGGGCAGTCTGTCATGGTAACAGTTGTGTCATAGAGATCTTATCTGCAGGTGTACGTGCTCTGCACGGATTTTTGCCATTTGTTCCCTGCGTCTGTGGAATTTACTGCTGGATAACTGAGCATTGGTGAAGTCACCCACAGCTGCTTAGGTTGGTCCCTGTTTGGTAAGGTAGAAGAACACGTGGGCTCGTGTATAGCATTCCTTGAACCTTCTCAATCTCGTGCTGAATGTATGTCTTCCAAGAGTAGAATAAATCTAGATAGTAAGCTAGTAAGATAGTAACTAGATATTAAGCTGACATCTGGTTTGTATTTATTACTGCCTTTATTCTGAAAGTCTCTTCTTTCTGTTCTTGCTACGTTACATGGAGAAGCTAGAAATGGGAAAGGGCAAGAGAGTTGCTGAAATTTTGGGTGGGATTTCTGTAGCACCGTCTGTCTCTTGCCATATGCAAATACCTCAATGTTTTATCTGTTAAAAAAAAATCAGAATAATATAGGAGAGAAGAAGGTTTCGCCCTTTTTTTAGTGTTCTGCTGCCTCTGATTTTTTGATGGCCTTAGCGTGTAAGGGAAAAAAACACAAATACTTATAGGAGAAGACCATCAAAACAGAATTGTATAGGCAAGTTCCTATATGTAAGGAAAGAGCAATCACTGCTCCCTGAAAATTCTACTTGATTGTACTTTGTAAAAACAGCTGTGAAAAGCCTGCTTTTTCATTTGATGCCTGATGGTATGCAGTCAGTGTATTATAGATCTTTGGAAAAAGGAAGAGGAATGAGATCAGGTTGTTTAAAGAGCGTTAGGTTCCAGCGAGAGTTCCCAAATGGCAAACGTCAAAGCTGAGGTGGAACTGAGAGGTGTTGGTTAGCAGTTGTGGTTATCTCTTGGCTGCAGATGAATACAGTGAGCAAATAAAGCAGCAGCACTGCTGGAAAGCAAGTCTTGCTGGGGAAGGGCCTATATAAAACCAGTTTTACTCATAATGATTAAATAATTATTTCTTCCCCATCCAGAAGGTGGTGAACCTTCAGGCTGTCAGGGATGGGAAACAAACTGGCAACAAAACTAATTTTGTAAATTTATGTGTTCCTAATGGTAAGTTAGGACTCATTGACTTGTCTTCAGCATTCTGAGGCAGGATTACACTGGATTAGTTATGTGTAGGCTACAATAGCGGAGCAGGGGGAAAAAGATTTTATGTCCAAGAATAACATTCTTTCAATATTTCTTTTCATTGCATCAGCCCTAATATATTGTGACTTCTACAGTGTTCCCTGCTGAACACCCGTTGCACTGTGTTGTGCATTCTTAGAGAAGCTCTACAAACCCTACTGGCAGCAGCCTCGTTTCTTCTTTCCCTCAGTTAAAGACTTCCTTCTGCAAGTGTATTTTGAATTCCCATTTCTTCTTGATGCAACTTTTGAACTGTTTTTAACATTCTTCTGAAATGAAAATTTTCAGATGGGAAAAGAAAGATGAGTAAATGAAATGAGACTGAAACATATATATGAAAGCATGACACAAATCTGTTTAAGTCTTAATTGTTCTTTATTTTAATCAGGTTTTGTAGATGTGAGGATCCGAATCAAAGAATGTGCTGTGCTGCACTTTTTCAAATTCCTTCTTATTTCATTTGAATTCTTTGAATTGAAACAAACAAAAAAGTTATGTTTTTTGACAGGCATTATAAAGCTTCTGTGAGCTGTTCAGTATCTCCTTCTCTGGACTACTTAAAATTATCTTCTCATTCTAAAATTGGATCTCTTAAGCCTTCTTACGTACCTAGACTTTAAAACAAAGGACTTCTCAGTAGTGTTTGTTTGGCATCCTGTTGGTCTAGATTACATAGGATGTTCCTAAGTAAAAACAGATTCTGAAGCATAAGCTGGTTCTTCCTTACTTCTGCTTCACCCTTAGACTTGAAAGCTGCTATATTTTTCTATTTGCCTTTGAAGTATGTCATGCAACTTGAAGAATTTTGTAAGAGCTATTAAATCTAGCATTCCTTGTAGTGACTTCAAGTATATTTATCTGTATTTTTATTTTACCTGCAGCATTCACCGAATGAATCGTTTATCTCACCATGTCAGGATGGTAAACAGTCAAAAGAAATAAAAAGATGATGCAAAGTGAAGCTTTCATCTTATTTGTTGATTAAAAAAGTGGAAGTTAGATGTTTGGAATTCATATCTCAGATCTGATAGAAGCCTGTGTGTCTTATATAAGTTAAAAGTTGTATTTCAGAAGCAGTGTCTTCAGTTGTATGATTTTTTTGCATATCTGACTAGAGATACCAAACTTTCTATTTCCCAAAGGGAATGTGACTAAAGATAAGTTTGCTTTTTTGTCTGCCTTATCTTCTACTGTGTGTATGTTTTTCAGCTTCCACAGAGAATCACTTTTAAAATGCTATGCAAATATAACTTATTCCATAAGTTCAATATTTAATTACAATCAGAAAAGACAGACAACTGATCACACTTTCCACAGCTGTGTATAAATACAAAATACATGAAGTTTATAAATACATATGCATACACTTTCTGAAAAGTATTCTTACATACATGTATAAAAAATGATGGCATATTTAAAGGACTACCTCTCTTTTTTGGTTTTACATCTCTTAGCTCATTGGTCGATAATTGCTTGAAAAGTACCTCCTCAACTCTGCAATTACTAATTCCTTGCTAAAAATGTCACGCTCCTCCAGAAGACAGATATGTCTGTTCATCTTAAAAGGCCCTCTTTTCTTTAAAGGCCCCCTTTTAGAGGGCAGTTTTCAGTATCTGGTAGCTAATGCTAATCTCCTGGTAATAACAAGCCTTAATGCTCTTTTAAATTTTTCATAACTCTTTGTCCAAAATCAGTTGATGAGTACACTTGAAAAAGTTATAGAAATCTTGGAGTTAGTACCAACAAGTCTTCTGAGAATTGCTCATTAGGTAGAAGGAAGTTACACAGAACTAGAAGAATCTCTTATTTTGATGTCTTTGTTACTTCCTTGTTACTTTTTTCATGTGAAAATGTATAGAAATGACTGATTTTGTATGTATGCATGGCTTGTCTGTCTGCTTATTGTTTTTTCTTACTCCCAGACACTTTTTAAAATGAGCCTACAATTATATCAACAAAAAGAAAGCTTTTTTTTGGTTTTGCTTTTTTGTTGTGGCTGGTACCAGAGAATACAAGTGCATCTTACGTTGCATCTTACAGTCACTGTGGTCATCTTCAAACTGCTACTCCTTGGGACTGCTTCCTACTGACCTCTCCTAGAGGGGACACTGCCCAACAGCGAAAATTAAATGTGGTCATTGGTGGCACCTGCACAGATTACCTTGATAGTATTTCAGCTGTGCCAAATATAAATGTAGTTTGAAGGAAAAAAGACTGTTCAGTTACCAGGGTATATCACAGAAAAAAATGGAGATCAGTTCTTCAGGTTCTTTCTACTACAGGTTTCACACCCTGAGAAACATCTTTGGAAGATTTCTTGATCTTTTTGTATTTTTTTTCTTGATCTTTGATTTCTTGAACATTTCTTGATCTTTTTGTATTTGTGCATGTAGTGTAGTTTGGAGGGGGTTGGTTTTCCTTTCCATAGCAGGTTATCAGCTTGATCTTTTTGAAAGAGTTGCTAATATAAGAAAAGGGATGTGATTTGTTAATGTCGCCAATTCTCATGCAGAATAACTATGAAATTTTGATCACTGTATGGTAGCCTAGCAGCTAGGCTCAAAAAAGCCTAAACTGTAGGATTTCCACTCCTATCTCCTGCAAACATTAAAATACTTCAGAAAGATTTTGTTCATTGCTGGGCTTCTGTTATATGGAATTACAACCTCACAAATGGTTACAAGGGGCTGTTGCCAAATGCACCTCTTGCTAGTGCACTTTGGTTAGCTTGCTTGCTTTTCTGTATGTTTTCAAAGTTGTTGGAAGTTTATAAACCCTAGAAGTAACTTTAATCCTCAAATCAAGATACAACATGACGATTGGCTACACAGGAAGATAAATTTATTATTTGTATTTACTGTGAAGTTGTATTGTACTGCATAATTAAAAACTGAAATGATGGCTTGTAAGCTTTTTGTAATACTTAGTGAAGAGGCTTAGATGCACAAAAATTCCCAATTGTTTGGTATATTCCAAAAAAAACTAGTGTTGGATTTTTTTCTTTATCTTTTCCAAATATGGCTTCTCAAATTATTATTTTCTTTTATCTTCAGGAAAGAATAGAGCCAGAAACATCAGTTATCTGGCTTCGTAGCAAAAACAACTGGGGGAACACTCTCATGCTGTCAACCTTCCTTAAAAGATTAGAAATTTTATCTCAAGTTTTGTGATAAAGTGACTCCTTAAGGGAGGTGCTTCTCCCTGTTGGTCCTTGTCACAAATGACTCTTTCTTTGATTATCACATGCAGACAGTGTGATTCTTGCAAATCATGTTTATGTAACATCTAATTAATTTTTGGCTAAACCTTTTCAAGCTTCATGGTTACATTTTCTAAGTATACACTGGCACACTAGACGTGGATTTCTCTTAGCAGTTCGACCTTTTTTTTTTTGATGCAGAGCTCACCTTTGTGGTGATAACACTTAGTGTTTATTTGGGATAACTGAATATTAAGTACAACCATCCAAAGCAACTGTGGGCTATAAATATATCCTTCCTTAATTCATTTTTCCTGGTATGTTTAAAATAGATACCAAGTCACTAAATTAATGGATGATCCAAGCAGATGTGTGAGTAGAGAATTTCCACAGGAAATTTCTATAGTTTGTGCACATGTAACTCTGTTTTCATGTGACCAGGAAGACTTGAAAATGGTACAGGATAAAGCTTGTCACCCCGTTGAAAGTACAAAGAAATGTTTAGCAAAAATGTATTTGATGACCACCAGGTCAGTTGGCAAAGAGCTTAGCATGCATGTATATTCATATAGACTGACAAAAATAATCTTTTTTTTTAAGTAGAGAATAAAATATTTGTACATGCTGCAGGATATTCACTGAAATCGTTTTAAAGGGATGGACTGTTTCATAATACTGAGTGTAATCAGCATTTGATATCTGTATCTGAGTACATAGATCTGGAAATATTTGAAGGTAAATTTCACATTAGGAGCTTGATGTTACATAGAGGGGAGAGGCAAACTTTCTCTCCCTGCCTGAAAGCTGCTGTGTGTTACAGGGTCCTTCCATCACTGTAAAATTTGGTATGGTCTAAAACCAGAAGTGAAACTAGATCTTTAATCTGCTTATTTACAGCAGGATATTTTTGAAGCACTCAAGAAATAACTACATATTATAAATGAAATTAATATTATTGCACATATTGCAATGGAGTGGTTGTAAGCATTTAAAAACAATTAAGATGACATCTACTTGAACGCACCAAATATGGGAACAGCCATATACATGGGAACAGCCTCCTTGCCATATCCCTAAAATCCTGAATAGCCAGATGGAGTTGACTTCATATGGGACTTGTCAGCCTCTAGAAAATCTCCTGTCCATTGCAGTAATGCTCAACTCGTACACCAACACCCAGAAAACCCACGGCTCTTCTGTTGCATGTTCCACTGTGGCAGCCCTGGTTTTCCTCTGATTTTGTTGGCCAGCTCAAGGAGTCAAGTTCAACAAAGCACTGATCCTACTAACCAAGTAACTGATCTAGCTCGGTGCTATAGCAATGTAAGTTGCATTTGAAGGCTGGTAGGCAACAAGGTCAGCTTGAAGCAGTTCTCTCGTCCCCATCCTGCCTGCTGTTTTGTGCTGGCTTAAGCGTTACGAGCAGCTGCATGGTTAATAACATCAGACAATTGATCTGGGCTAACGCTTTTTTTGCTTGCTGGGTTGCTTTGAATTCATTAGGCTAAACTCACATCAAAAAGGTTAGCTCTAACGTACATGCCTGAAATCTGAGTTCACATGCAACTGCACAAAGGCTTGCATCATATTCTTGTTTAATTTCATTCTTTGTACACAAACACAATTGCATAGTGTCATGCAGTATCAACAAAGCTTATATGGAGTGTATCTAATTTTGTCCAGTAAAAAACATTCATAAGAAGAATAAGAAGTGCATACAATTGTGCCACTTACAGCCCCTGTTTTTTCAAAATTCTTATGTACTTGCATAAGTGAAGTTCTTGAGTTTCTTGCATTGAACTTCAGCTGTCTCAAGAGGATAGTACTATGAGAACAGATTCTTTTATACAGTGAGGATTAAAAATAAGATGCGGTTTGGTCTTGAAAGAATTCTGGAAGATCGTCTATAGTGAGATTGTGAAGCTACTGATTGTGCAGCCAGCAAGTGTGGCAAGACAAGAGGCAGCATTGTTGAGGGTTCTAGAAAGGGAGGATGCAGCTAGAATCAGTACCATTCTATGGTACTTCTTGACATTATAAACCCCATTGAAACCAGTTGTATTGTTCTTGACCTTTGTTTCCATGACTGCAACTACATAAAGAAACCATCCTGTGTTTGTCCACTCTCTGCTTCCTGTTCCTTTGTCAGATTAGCAAAGAATTAATTTAAGTCTGGCAATCTTTTTGTGTCTGCAGAGCTTGTTCTGAGTTAAGTTGAAGAATCATCTATTTTATGACTGCTTACATATTTGATTATAAAACATTTAAAGTGTAGTTTGGGTGATATCTTCGGTAATTTTTCTTTTAAGCCCTTACAGTTGCAGATATGTGACAAATCTTCGTCTAGCAGCAAATACAGAAAAATAATTGTCTGCCCATTGACCCAAGAAAATGTAATCTGTTGCCGTACACTTCTAGTAGGGTAAATAAATCTTATTCTATTGTATGCTTGGTATAGTAAGAAATTGACTGCTACAGAAACTTATTAAAGAGAGAACCTGCTTATTATTGTAAAAACAAGCGCTACCCGTATTACCCAGGACTCTTACCCTATTAATACACTGGGTTACCAGCACTGAAAACACATTTGTTTTCTTGAATCTAGTGATGAATAGAATATTAGGTTCATAAGTTTATTTTTTCAGTTGCTGTCTCTCCCCAACACTGGCTTCTCTTGGAAAACATTTAGCTTCTGTTGATTAATGAAAAAAAGTCTTGTGGGTAGGGAGGAATGATTGCTGAGTTAGAGTATTAGCAGAGGCCAGCTAACATTCATGGAGTGAGCTGCCTTTCCTTACAGAAGGATGCTTCTAACAAACAGTTTTAAGACTATATATGGATAGTAGAGGTTTTATAAATTGTAGCTTTTGCAAACAAAAAAAAATATTTCCTCCCCCACCTTTTTCTGATGTTACTTTGAAGATTTCTTTTCATCTTGTGACTTTTCATTAATTTTGTGATTCTATTTTGTTGAGTCATTCAAAAGCTTTCAGCTACTGTCAGTGGTCACTGTGACTACCTATGTTAGCCATCTTTCTTCATTTTCTCCTCATTTAATTGCTGTGACCTTGTAGAGAATACAGATATCGTTATGCACTGGACATGGTCAGATGGTGCTTTTTAGGCTGCAGAAGACCTGGATGAGCACCGCATGCATGTATTGGGTGCTGTTCTAATTCATTGTGTTCTTTTGGGTTTGACCTGCCTGCAGCCATTTCCATGAAATAGAAACCTGCGGGCAGATGTGGTGGGGCAGAGAGTTTGGGAAACCTCTTCTGGCTTCTGCTGCAGTCAGAAGAGTCTGTGCCTATGGCTCAGTTGTACAGAAAATTGAGCTTGTTTTGTATGATGAAAATGGTAAAACGTAGATCATGGATGAATTTACTTGTAATAGGATGTCTATTTAGGTAGTTATTTTTAGGTTATGTGCTTTGTTTTAGTCAGTTTTATATCTTTTTTTCTCATCAAGATGACTTAACTACTTAGTTTTGTTCCTTGGTTTGGCCTGCTCGCCCTTCCACACCTAGTACTGTCTGTAGTCTGCGAGCACAAATTCTGCCGGTGTATCTGTCACGACGCGGGGTGTACTGAGAAATAAAATAGGAAGAAGCCTAAAGCATTCTGCAATGCCAGGTCTCAGTGTGTGTGCTAAGTGAAGATTCAGGTACGTCTGCTGCAGTGAGTGCATGCCTCTGCTTCCATTCACCTCACTGAGGTGATCTGGCAGATACTCCAGACTGAGTGATGACACTTGCTTAAAAATGAAGGACCAAAGAAAACGTGCCGGTTGTAACAGTTTAATTGGGAAACATACTTACCACCATGCTTCTAAAACAACCTTTTCTGTCCAAACCCCAGCCACGAGAGCCTGAGCCAGTAAGAGGACCGTGCCCTCCCCTCCCGTGCCTCTGTCCCTTCACCGGTCCGAGCGTCACCGGTCCGAGCGTCGCCGCTCCCCACAGGGCACGAGGAGCCCGCGCCGCGCACTCACACAACGCCACAAACGCTGCGGCGCCGTCACGCCCGTTCCGGGTGCGGCGCCGGCTCTATTTTTAGCCGGTTGCCGGGCAGACTTGCCCAGGCGAATCCCGGCGGCGGCTCCGCCTCGCGGTTGCGGCTCTTCCGCAGCCAATCCGCAGCCAGTATGCAAATTGCCCGCCGCCATCTGCCGGCCGGCCGCGGGGGGGCTCCCTGCTGCGCTCCCGCGGGAGGGCCCGGGAAGGCCCCGTGGAGTTGCTGCGGCCTCCCGGGCCCTACCCTGGAGACCGGGCTTGGCGAGCGGAGTTTGTGAGACAGCCACTTCCTTCGTGTGCCAGGGGCTTCCTGCCCGCAGTCAGACGATGACTTTGGGAGTTCAGCAGTGATTCTTGTGTGTTTCTATGCACAGCAAGTGTTTAGTAACATAAAATCAGCATTGCCTTTTTGTTTCCAGTTTTCTTGCTGTTTGTTCGAGCGTTTTATAAATGACCTTTGGGGCCCGTGGTTAAGTGACATCATACTTTAGAGGTGTGAGCTGTCTGATGCCATGCTGCAAGTGTTTGAGAGCTGGTTGCATAATGATAGTTGCATGTATAATAAAAAGGCACTACGTAATGGGTAAACTTATTAGAATCGTGTCATTTCATCTAGAAAGGCTTCTAAAAATGTCTGCCTTAAAAGGATGCAATTTTGCATACATTAATATCTTCTTTCAGCCTTAGTCTATCAAATTATCACTTGAAATTTCACCTATGGAAGAACAAAGTACCGTATTTTGTAATTCGTAGAAAAAACTAACCGTGAATGGAATGTTTGCATTATCTTCATAAATGATTTTTCCAGAATTTCTCATGTCTTTTTTTTTTTTTTTTTTTTAATCTGCAAGTATATGAATAATTAACCAGGTTATTCAGCCTTTAATTTTGGAATACCGGAAGTTGGATAAATTTCAAGTTGTGAATGTCTTATTGCCGTTAGTGCCCACTTGTGTGGAATTACTAGCTCTGCTTTGTATTTAGGATAATGTAACTGTTAGTCTAATGCCAGAGACATAGCTTTAGTTTAACTTTTAAACTATATAAAAAATATTCCACACATGTATCGTAAAAGGTACAAACTATATAAAATGTGAGTTAATCTGTTTTTACAGAGACAAATGTACGTAGTGCTTTTAGCTTTTGCTAAAAATGAGTTCTAAGAATGTGTTCTAAGAATGTTGGATTTTGCTGTTACAGGGATTTGGAACAGCAATATTTGTTTAGCAATTAGGATCTCACAGCTGAATTGAAAGCTGATGTTTTCAGTTGATAAAAGTTGAAATACCTAACACTTTGTGGTAAGAAGACAGGCAGTATCTACCACTGTTGCTCTGGCTGAGTTCCACTCCAAACAATTTTACTCTCATAAGGATTGAAATGCCTGTTAAAATTTGCTTACAGAAGTCAACAAAACTCTCTCTTTTTCTTGGAGAAACAAGGTTCAGAGCTTAGACTTCATGTGTTTTAAAGGCTGGTGATTCTAAGGCAGCCATGTTTGAATGAGGTTAGCCGGAATATGTAATTTAACATTGTCTAGTAAAGATTCATTCTTGTTTTCTTCTTTTCCATTATCAATATATATATATATATATTTATACATATACTTAACGTGTAATAGCTACTGAGGCATGAACTGTTGAACCATGGAAGGACAATTCTGGAAAACCACCAGCAAGTTGAAAGATTCAATTGTACAATTGGACCTAACAGGGTGTAGTTGCCATTCCTCATGACAGAAGAATCTAAAATTGCTATATTAGGATGAGAAACGGAGCCAAAGTCAGAGGTGGTGTCATTCTCATAGAGGTACAGATGACATGGGACAATTGCTTAATTCATTGTGGCACTGTGGCACCGAAGTGATGAGAATACAATTCAACTTTGTATATGAAGCCATCGATGGAAGTATACAAGACCAAGACCATTCAACTTGTCTGAAACTATACTATGGACATAATCCAGTTTACCAAGCACATAACCACTTTTTGGTGTTTCTCAGTAGGCATAGATCCATGTGGATTTGGTGTTATACAGAATCACTTCCTCAAAAGGCAAAGTGCAAGGGTAGGGGAAAAGCAGATCTCTCATCACGGCGACATCCCACTGCAGTCATGGGGAAGAACTGGATTTGGATGCTTCTGTAGAAGGGTACAGCTGCTGCCTAGTAACAGGAAAAAATAAGAACAGCCGTGCTTGGACCTGACTTGTCTTTCTGCATTTTTTGACTCAATATTTAATGTAACACAAACTCACTAGTCTTAAACCAGCATGATAGAGTTAAAGGGGGACTGTGCAGCCAGGCTAGGTGCTTCCTGTCCGCTGCACTTGGGAGCTAACGCTGTTCTGCGGCCCTCGGTCTGAGCTCTGTAAGTTTTTACTTCAGGTCGTCCCCAGCACTGCGCTCGGCTCTCCTGCGCCATTCCCTGCCCACAGTCTGCCTCAGGGCCTCGTGGCTCTCTGTTGCTGGGTAGAATTCAGGAGCCGCTGCCTGATTGGCCGCCGTGCCGATCGCATCCAGCCAATCAGAGAGGGGCCTGTGGCCTGTCGCTGTGAGGCGGTGGCCAGGCGGGAGCGCGGCAGGGGCGGGCGCCCCCTAGGGTGCGGCCGGGAAACTGCAGGGCTCTGCGGCGGGAAATGGCCACCCGGTTCCCAACCAGCCACCCGCCCTCCCACCTCCCTCAGCCCCGGACAACGCGGCGAAAAAATAGGCCGGAGGTTCGGTCAGAGTGAACCTCGTTTTCTGTAGGTACAAGAAGTGGAGCTGGACGGGTTGGCGACGTGATTTTCTCTCAGAAAACAGCGTGTTCTGCTGCCCCGCTCAGCCAGCGCACACAAAATGATAGCTTGGAGGGGAACAAAATGGATCGCCTGCGGTGTGCTAGAAGAAATACTGTTTTCAGTTACTGTATCTTCTCAGCTTTGTTCCTTACATTTACCTTAAAATACAAAGACATACTGGTATATGGACGTTCGTGTACTGGTGGTGTGTATCTTGCATTCGGTCCGATAAGCAGACTTGTGTAAGGGGCATGAAAACATGTTCCAGGTGTGTATTTCAGCACGTGTTCTGGAAGAACAGATCACAAACTTACTTGTTTTTCTTTGAAAATAGTTTTTAAATTTCTGAGAACTTGTATCACCATTGCTGTAGATGGTTTCAACTGAAAACTGCTTATTACGAACCGCCGTTTAAGAGGTAGGTTCTGTTCATTACATGCATTCTCTGGGACTCTCCATCTAGAACATCGTGCTCCTGACCATTAGCTGTCTCCGTACCCTTGATTCAGCAGTGCTACATTTTAAGTAGACTTGCATATTTGAGCACTGGTTTTCCTGATCAAAGGCTTTTTACTTCCTCCATGTAGTTCTTGTGCTTTTGCAAGTGTTTTATGGTTGTGGTGCTTTTGGCTAGCGCTACATACATTCCAGGAAGCCTGTGCAAATGCTGTTCTAGACTGATTATATTATGCAAAACCCATTGTGCACTGTTGCAGAGATTCCAGTTTTTCTTCCCCAGTGTGTTTCCATGACCTTCTCTTTGTCTACTGCCTGTTACCAGGCAGGATTCAGGCAGCTGCTTGCTGATTGGCTCACTTTTTGAGCAGCTCGTGGGCTGTGCTCATATGAGCTCACGATTATAGGCTAATCCATAGCAGCTAAACTAATACCTTCCTTTGTTGCTTCAGAGCTGCAATCTCTTTGCATGGTAATAATAAATATATATATATATATATATAAGGGGAAGAGGAGGGAAAATTTTCTAATTGGCTGCAAGAGAAGTCCTTAGTGTATTCTTAGCTACACTGGTACATTTTGGTTTTGCCATCCATCACATATTTGGTAATGAGAAATATCTGCAGATTTGTAATTGGAGGGAGGTGCATGACGGTGTGTTTGTCTGTCATGCTGAAGTACGTATGACTTTAAAGCTTAAAATGAAGAATTTTGATAAATGATACCTAAACAAATACATACAATATTCATGTGTTGGTGTTTCAAAATTGATTATTGTTTTGTTGGAACTTTATTTTTAAAAAAAGAAAACCTTATTTACAGAATTTAACCCTTACATACTTAGCTCTACACGCAGGAGTCATTTCGTACTGCTCTGTACAAATGCCTTTCCTTGAAATAATAGGTGCCACTTCACTGGCTTGGCGCCTGAGCCGCTCATGACCATGTCACAACAGAGAAATGAGATGATGAAAAACTGAAACTACTTAAGTGTCATGTGAGGGAAGTGTATAGCAAATGTAGCTAAACTCTGTGTTAACTGCTGAGCATAAAAGGAGACTATCTAAATACGTTCCTTTTTAAAACACTTTATAAACTCTTAGTGTTAAGACTGAATTCATATAAACTGCTCTCCTTTCTGAAAGGCAGCCTCTACCCCTTTGGCAGACTGGAAGGCAGATATTTATAAGATGATTGCTCATTGGCTTGCACCCATACAACCAAACCTGTCTGAACTGGTTACTGGTTAATTTGTTTCTTATTTTACTCAGCTCTCACATGAGATCTGTTTCTTGGCTGCAGTGTGCTCCCTTGTGGGTATGGCTGGAAATGCTTTAAGTATGGTCTGCTGTCATATGTGATACTTAACCAGCATTTAGTTTTCACCTTTAAATCTCATCTATGTTTATAGTTTTGTATCTTTTACTTGTTGTTTGGTTGTGAAAGATTGTGGGATTGAGCTGAAAATGTGCATCAATTAACTCAAATAGCCGTCTAACAATGGAATTTTGTGAGGCTCCTTTGTATCAGTTTCACTGTAGAACTGTATTAGGGCTTTGTCTTCTAGCTATATTTTCGATTATATTGTTAGATGTAAACTAAACACCTTTTTGAAATACATTAGTAACTCAAGCTTATTCCTTCAGTATTCTTCTGTTCTAAGAAAAAAAGTAAAGATGCACATTAATTTAAAAAAGATATTCTGATGTTTGATTTTTAAGATTGTTATTCTTGGTAAACTGAAAAAGGAAGTGTCTTTCATTTTAGTTTTATTTACCATATTTCATGCTATGTTAAAAATATGAGTGAAAGGCCATTTAGATATTTAAGGAAACTAGAGCATACAAATACTACTTTGCTTTAAATTGCATTTTATGATTATACAAGTAATGCATTTACAAACTTGATTTTAAATTGTGTGTGAAATTTCACAATTGATCGTTAAAATATAATTTGGTTACAGTAAGATCAGATATTACAAAATTCACAAACTCTTAAAGACTTTCAAATTCAGTGTAATGCTTATAAAAGAAAGCATTGTAGTCAGGGAAATCAAGCTACATGTACTCACTTAATTTTGATACATAGGCGTTATATCTTTGTACTGGATGAACAGAAACCTTTAGCTGCTGCCTGTCATGAGCCTTAAGAATTGTTCAAGGTTAGCCAAGCCTGACTTTTCTTTCCTTTCAAAATCGACTCTGCAAGACATAGTTCTGAAACAGCATGCATGTTGTAGGGGGTTACACTCATGGAACCATGAGTATGACGATCGGTGCTCTATGTGACAGCCTGATACAGGCTTTTATAGTGACATAAAAAAGCTTTCTGCGGAAGTTCTTGGGAAGAAGGAATGTGTATGCTTTCAGAGACTTGCACGCATGCTTCTAAAATATTTAGAGGCTTTTCTATGCTTCTCATAATTTCAGGACTGTGTTAAATTACTGTGTCACATGTATTCTTTTATAGAGGAATGTAAAGATACTGTATTTACTATGTAGACTGGTTTGGAGGGATTATTAACAACTCATCTTGAGTTTGTATTTCATCTGACTGGAAATGGTTATGGGATGAGAATGTTTTCTTATTACAGGTAAACTGATTTTCCAAATCAGTATTTCTGTAGGTGTGTTGCATTTTGCTTCCACTAGTGGCAGCGCAGTAGTAGACAATCGTGTTCAGAAACTTGTTCAGACTCTCTTAATGGTATTATGGTGAGTCTGTAAACAGAGCTGATAAAATCTTTTGTGAAGGTCTTTTTCATCTGTTCGCAAGGTGTGAATGCTTCTGTTATTTAAGCTCCATCAGTTACTCAAATATGAAGATTCTACATTGTCAAGCAGAAAAGAATCAAAACAGTGTAAGGGAATTCAGTGTTAATAAGAAATGGAAAATGACAACAACAAAAAAACTGCATCACATCCCTTTCCATTTTACCTGTATTTTTGATAAATTATGGTACCTAAGGATGGTAGAAGCCTTATGTTTTTGTAATACAGTATGTCATGGTTGTAAGATCTTGAGTTTATCTTGAGAGTTGAATTCATATTGTACCACAGAATATATATTCCTTTTGTGTCTTCAAGTATTCTAGCTGGGAAATGCAGAAATGCTAGATTTCCTTCAGATTTCCTTCATAAACAAGCTGTTCGCAGTAAACTAGGAAGGATCCAGTACAGGACTACCAAAATGATAGGAGCCTAAAGCACCTACAGAGAGACACTGAAGGAGCTCAATGACTTTAATCTGTTGAAGAGAAGGCTATAAAGGGCAGTCTTACAGCTAGTTAGTAGTAGTAGGCAGGCTTGATTATAAAGAGGGTGGAGCCAACTGTAGTGGTGTAGGATGGTACAGTGGCCATGAGTTGGAGTGTAGGAGTTTCAGGCTGGAAAAAAATCCCCAAGAGGCATTAGTGCAGCAGTGGAACAGGTTAGTTAAAGGTTGCGGAATCTCTGTTGTGTGAATTTTATGACTTTTTATTTATGCACAAAACCATGGCAATAGTCCTGCTCTGAGTGGGTCGTTGAGTTAGATGATCTCCACAGGTCTCTTTGGACCACCATTTCTATGATTCTTTGATTCCTTTAAGTAACCAACTGTGTGGCTATATAGGACAATTGTATTCTGCAGTTTTCCTTTCTCAGTCATTCTGGGAAGTTGCTCAGAATTCTAGGGGAGACTGCGTATCGGTGTCTGCCTCCCCGGATACACCTCTCTGTCAGGTCTGCTTTGAAATAAAGGTACTTATTTTCTTAAATCCTTAAGGACACAGTCAGTAAACTCCTTGCTACCATCATCCTTAGGAAGAACAGGTTGAGTTGGTATCAATGACAATGAGGGCTGTGGCTTTTAAAAACAAATTTGACATCAGCCCTCACGTAGATGTGGTAGATGTGCCGTCATTGCTATAGAGCATGGCTCAGATGTCAAGGAACTCCTTCCTATGCCAAAGGTTTACTCTGTGGGCAAAATACCTGAAATGTTGATGAACTTTTGGTAGTAGATCTAAGGTGTTGCCTGTAGGTCAGCTGCCATGAAATGTTGATGAACCTTTGGTAGTAGATATAAGGTGTTGCCTGTAGGTCAGCTGCCATGTTGAGCCAGTACTGTGCCACCAGGCCACTCCCCCTAAGTTTTACTCCCCTAAGGTTTACTCAGTGGGCAAAGTACTTGAAATATTGATGAACTTTTGGTAGTAGATTTAAGGTGTTGCCTGTAGGTCAGCTGCCATGTTGAGCCAGTACTGTGCCACCAGGCCACTCCCCTAAGTTACTGCTCAAAGTTAGGAATGGCTTTAAAGTAGCTTAATCAAGTAATGCTTAAGCATTATATGTATGATATATTAGCCTGAACTGGAACAGTTGTTGATATCTATCTCAGCTGACGAAGTTTAACCTGCCTCAAACCCACAAGCCTTTGATTCTCATAGCTCATTGAAGATAAGTATATTTAAAATGAATAAGGTATCGGAGCAATAACCTAATTATTTACGTAACTCTTGCTTTCCTGTTAATGAATGAATGTAATTTGATGATACAAACTGTGTTTCAATTTATGACTGATACTTTTGGTGTGAGTCTCTGAAACTTCCTTGTCTTGTAAAGGTGTTGTAGTGATAGCGAATACTGCAGATAACTTCTGGTGATAAAACATGATTGATTCTTGGAGCAATTGGATGTTTGGGGCCAAAGGGATAGACAGACATATTTGAAAGCTCTAGGTATGTTTATTTAGTTGGATATTGAATTATTATTAAAAATAATATTTTTATTTACCCGACCTGAAAAGACAGTACAGTGTTCAATGAGTTTCTGAGGTCTGTAAATGAAAGTGAACTGGGGGAAGATGCAAAATGAACTATATTAAATACTTTAAATGAATCTCTTTTGTAATTATTCTTCTGTATCACTGGTATAAACTTTTGCTTATTTGATGCCTGTAAGAGGAAAAAAAAAATCATATGGAGATCAACTTGCTCATTTTTCTTTTTTATGCTACCAGACAGATGATTATTAGCCTGTCCTTGGAGGACAGTGAACTGTTTCTTGGTAAATCATATAGTGTTTGCAAAGAAACTATAAAACAGCAATCTGCATGAACTGTTTGTTTCAGGGGAAAAAAAAAATCCAGAACAGTAGATTTCAGGGGGGAGGGGCCAAGAGTTGCCAAGAAAATTTTAAAAATCAGTATTTTCAGCAAATCCCATAATTTGACTTCTGGCTGCTTTGTGTAATAAGTTTTAATGAATGTTACACTAGTGAGCTTTTGCATTTTTTTGATAAATTTAAGCCATATCCTAGATAAGACTCATTTATGATGGTATAGTAACTTCAGTAGATGTCAACTGATTATCAGCAACTGATTCATGATATTAGTTACTGAGTTTCATTTGAGATATAAAACGTTTCTGATTCTGAACAATATTATCATATCTAATCCTTTAAAACTGGGTCATAAAATAAGACAGGGTAGAAAAAAATAGTTTAAAAATACCCATGTATTTTTTTTGTTTAATAGAAACAAATGAAAGACTTTCTTGTATTTCAAAGGTACTATTTTAACTTCCTAGTTAATGCTGGATTTGTGGATTTGTTTAAAGTAGATTTTCAAATCTTTTTCTGATTTTATTTTTTTTATATAGAAATGTTCTTTTTTCTTAGTAGAATGAGTACAGGGTCTTAAAAATCACTCATTCAGAAATATCAGTCTGGACATTGGGAAAAATTGCTTTACCATGAGGGTGGTCAGAGACTGGAACAGATTTCCTAGAGAGGTGGTTGATGCCCCGTGCCTGTCAGTGTTCAAGAGGCATTTGGACAATGCCCTCGATAACATGCATTATCTTTAGGTTAGCTCTCAAGTGGTCAGGCAGTTGGACTCGTTGATCTTTGAAGGTCCCTTCCAACTGAACTATTCTAACTTCTTTCAGTGTATTGAAATCTCCTTAATCATTTGATACAAAGATTTTTGTTGTTTCCTATTTTTTTTTAATTAGATTCCATCTGAAATTCTTGACGTTACATCGTTTTAGTAAAAGAAAATAGCTATCAATTGATAGAGCAAGACTGTCTTTTTTTTTAGGAAAAGAGCATGCTGGCTCTTACATTAGCACAATGCCTTTTCTTGCTAGAAACTTCATTATGTGGCTCTGCTGTAATAATACTGTGAGTTGATTGGTTTAAAATATATAGTCATGGTATTACTGCATAATGTTATTAAAAGTAATAGTGTGGTCTCAGTGATCTTTACATATTTGTGCAACACGCGTGGAAGCTTTCATTCACTTCTTATGAGGGCAAACAAAATTTAAGTGTTTTGGTTTCTATAGATACAGTTAAACTAATCTGCTCTACAATATGCTAAATGCAACTTGCAGCTACAGTATTTCTTCGAAATACCTGTAATAGGATGTTAATAAATTACCATCACCATTCTTACTGATCTTTTGTTTTTTAAGGGTCAAGATGGATGGCACAGATGAACCTCAAAAAAAAGTCTTCAAAGCACGAAAAACAATGAGAGTGAGTGATCGACAACAACTTGAGGCTGTCTATAAGGCTAAAGAGGACTTGCTGAAGACAGCTGAAGTTAAATTGTTAAATGGAAAGCATGAGAATGGAGATTCTGATTTAAATTCCTCTCTAAGCAATACAGACTGTTTGGAGGACAAGAAGGAAGTTAATGGCCTAGTGGATTTTTGTCTTAACTCTGAAGAAGGAAGAACAACTTCCAATGAAATAAGGGAAGTCAAAAGTCCTGAAAGTAGGGCAGAGAGTGTAGTGAGTGACCTAGAACCTAAACCTCGAACGCTGTCTCCAGCAAACATTACTCCTGAGCAGAAAACTGATACTGCACTAGCTCGTGAGGCTGAAAATGGAGTGCTTAGTAGCAATAAATTCCATGAAGAAAATAATATAAAAGATCGTTTGGACCAAAGAGAGAGTAACACTCCATCAGAAGGTGAAAATAAACCAAGCTGTGATAATAGTGACTCTTCTGAAGAGACAGGAGAGATAAATGACATAACTGTTAATTCTCATTCATCTGTTGAAGAGGAAAAGAGGGATGAAGAAGTAAGTATTGAAGATGCTGTTGGAGAAGAAGCCATCTCTAGCAGTATGGAAGCTGACCAAGAACCAAAGGATGATAGAGACAGCACTGCAAGTCTTTCAGGAACCATAGCTGAGAAGGCAATAGATCAATCAAGTGGAGGTATCCTGGAGAATAGTGACTCTATGGAAACAGATGAAATTATTCCAATCTTGGAAAAATTAGCCCCTGCTGAAGATGAGCTGAGCTGTTTTTCTAAAAGTTCTCTGCTTCCAGTGGATGACTCGGCCCCAGATTTAGATGAGAAAATGGACAACTGTTTGGGTTCACCATCAAAGCAGGAAAGCAATGAAAGCCTGCCAAAGGAGGCTTTCTTAGTACTGTCTGATGAAGAGGATCCTTGTGATGAGAAGGAGTGTGCTGAAGTGATACTATCAAACAAGTCATGTCTTCCGGGTAAGAGTTTTCTAAGTTGGTAGTTTTGATTCAAGTCTTGGGTTTTGTTCATTTATTAAAATAGTGCACTTGTGACATGTTTCTAAATTAATAACTAAGAATTCCAGCCTTTCAGTTATGTATATGGGGGATTATGTGGACATCTCCTCCAAAGAACTCCTTTGAAGTAATTAATTTTAGGAACATATGAAATTCATATCAGTATCTTTGTAAATGATGGTGGTAAGCCATATTTAATGAAGTAATACACTTTTTAATTCTTACCAGTGTTCTTTAACATTGCTGGTGTGAGCATTTTTCCTTGAATTAACACTGTGAGCAGCAAATATGAAACAATATCAAAGGCATTTAAATTATATTTTATTATAGATAAACTCTAAAAAGCAGGAAATAGAGAAGGCAAGCCAACAGGTGTTGGTAACACATCACACTGACATAAGATGAGCATTAATTTTTCCTGTTAATGGTGTTTTTCTTACCTCTTGTCATTCTTAATAAGAAGAAAAAACAGGTGCTAAGATTACCTGTGTCTGATAGCGCACAACTTTTCAATAAATCAAACTGTATTCCAGATGATAGCCTTCATTCCCTCTTGTTTTTTACATAACTAATTTTATTTAAGGATTCAATTCTGGCAATGTATGACCTTAAGTCAGGCATATTCTGAATGAGAAAAATTTCCGAAGTTTGTATCCGAATTCACGTGTTCAGAGGTCTAACAAAAGGCCTCTTGTGAGCCTTACAAATTTTATGTAGTCTTACGATTTAACAGGTGGAATTTTAGGCCTATAAAGACTGAAAATAATACCAAAAGTTGTCATTCTAGAGATCTTCTATCCCCTCACAGTCGTGTCTCCCCTCTCTTTTTACAAACTGCGTCAAGGGGGTAAGGGAGGGGGATAGAAAAGGTGGATAGCTGACAGACAGAAGGTACAGAAGGATTTGTAGGAAAAGAAGGTAATGTGTTAATTTTTTGTTCTTGAGTAGAAGAAGAGGTAACAGCTTTCTTTAACATGCACGTAAATAGAAAGAATGAAAGCATACTGGTAATCCAGGCATGCCACAACTCCCATTTGTTTCAAATTTCTTTCACCAAATGACATTAGAAAGGCTTTGTGAAAAAACACAGTTCATGTGCATGATTTGATGCATGATGTTTTTTATCTGATTTTGGTGATAATGGCAACTGCCTGGCATTTGAAAGCATTCGGTATATGAAACTAGTCCTATAGTCTTTCTGTGTAGTTAGCAGAAGCAACAGGTAGATTATTGATGTTAAACCTATGTTCTCTATACGCTGGTACTGTCATACAGTTTAGAAGGATCTGATACATCTTTTGGACATGGGGCACTCTATCATGCTATCTCACTTGTGAAAAATAAAACATGAATAATTTACAGATATATTGATGCTGCCCTTTATTTGTGGTTAAAGAAGGCTGTTGTTTCAATGCTGCTATGTTGTTAGGTAGCTCTCTATGAAATGAAAACCATATTAAGCCAGATGTGTTTATTCTTACTTGATTAAGTAGGAGTTCCATAGATGAAACAAGATCCAGGTGTCTGTCTCTGGGAAATTAGCACCCATAATTTCTTAAGTCTTTCACTGGTGTTGAAATTGTCTTTCACTAACTTGTAAAAACATTCTCAGTCTTGAGTGTCTACATAACTAGAGACAGGGAGATAAGAATGTGTCTCTTCAGCCACGTTTCAGACTCTTCCTTCTTTTCTGGTGTTTACTTTTAAATTTATGCCAGTTAAACAGAGAAAAGGTAGATTCCATAACTCCTTCAGAGGATTTTATTGAGGTAATAAAAACCATGTTCCACTGAGATTGCAAAAGTGTACGCTGTTTAGGGGTGGGGGATGGCAGTGGGAAAAGAACACTGTGTGTACTTGGGTAGAAATTATAGAGTATTATGAGTCCATTCTGTAATATGTGTGTTCCAAATAAATCCTTGATACTTGTTCTTACCACATTTTAAGGCTTCTTTTATTGGATGTGAATAAAATTAAGGTATCAGGGTGGCTCTTCCCTTCTTAGTCAGTCAGGAAGAAAACATGCTGTGACCACAGTGTAGTTTTAGCTCTGAAGCAAAAGACTGTAAGTGAGTACTGAATGTTGAACTACAGTTTGCAGGAGCCTTTAAATGATCGTATCCAGCAGTATTTTTTATCAGTTTTAGTGGCACAATAAATTCTTGATTAGTAGTTTGTTTATTGGCTGTAACAGTTTGTGACTTTTACAGTTGTGTGGATGTAACTGTGACTGTTCGTGAAAAGAAAATCGGCCACTGGAGTGTGTTCTGTCCTTAACTAATGGACACGTTAATTTCTTCATTCTATGCTAAGCTGCTTAAAGCTTGCCCATTAAGTTGCAGAGGAGGGAGTTTAATTTTTTCCAAATAGTACGTTCTACATGAAATATTTAAACAAATCTTCTGGGGATCCATTTTGTACTAAATTTAGCATGATTTTAATGCAAAAATTTTGCAGTCCTTTCACAGATGTAAATATTTCAATAACAAAAATAAGAGAGGTTGAAAGGACAGGAATTGTGTGAGAAACCAAGTAGAATAAATAAAGTATCTTGGAACAAAAGGTCTGACATTTGGAAAGAGTCTTGTTAGAATCAAATCTGTGGAGATGGTATGGATGTTATTTAAGGACACTATCTTGAACACAGGTGGAGACTCTTCAATTAAAATGTACAACTTTGAAAAAACAAAAGAAAACAAGCATGGCTATACAACAATAAAAGGATAGTACTAGAAGGCTTTCCTTAAGTTGAAAAATTAATATAATCTGATTTTTCAAGTAAAATGAGTATATATATAATAGCTATGCTGTGACACTTAAGATATCTGTAATGGGAGGTCATACCTTAGAAAACCATGGAGCTCCTTGAGTAAGCAAACACATGACAAAGAAGATCTGATTGAAATATTTGAATTATTTCAGATATCCAAACACAAATCGTTTCTTACCAAAAACGTAAAGGAAATTGAACCATCTGGGGATAAGATGGAAAGTCCTCATGGAGGCAATAATCTTTTGAAGAAAGAAAAGTAAACCCCCAAGGATGTGTTCCAGAGACTGTCCTGTGCAACAGAGCTCATGATTTATTGAAAATGAACTACTGAGGTGACAGTTTGATGATGTTATGAGTAACTGAGAGATAAAAATGGCAGATGAAACTCACTGTGGTTAACTACAAAGTGATACATAAGTACAAAAATGTTTGTAACTTGATAAAAAGATAGAACTAACTATTCAAGAACAATTTTCCAGGATTATAGTAGTTTTGTGAAAACATCAATTCAGTGGAAGATGAAGAAAGCAAAGAATGCTGGAAATAAATAAAGAAAGATAGGAAAACAATGTCACTGTGGGACATCATACTTTGATATGTTTTGAACTGAGCAATGTCCCTATGTTTTTGCTTATTCCTGTGCAATTCCTTTTACATTGGAGCTCTGTCAGAAGGTCCATGTTCAACCATGCTGGCTTTCTTCCACCCTGGTTCTACACTGTACGTATTGAAGTGGACTGTTCCTGTGTTTGAAGGTGGCTCTCGAAGAACAGCTAGCACTCCTGGGCCCCTTTTCTCTCCAGGGCAGTCTCCCTCTGGATGCTGCCATGTACAGCCTGAACAAGGTGAAAACTGCTCCCTGGAAAACATGGGCTGTAATGCTCTTCCTGCTGCTGAGTTCTTGCATGATTTTAAATTCAGTAGTCTTGTGGTTCCTGCGACTGACTCTACTGTTGGCCTTCCTGTGCTGGACCAGTTCTTCCTTGTTTGTGAATATCTCAAACTCAAACTTCCTTGTTTGTGAATATCTCAAAATACTCTCAGAGTATCTCCCCTAGTTGTCTCAGCAATCACCTATGTCAAGAAATTATTTGCAGCACACTCCAGAAACCAGCTGGATTGTGGGGACCCAGTTTATCTCCTCTTCATCTCTTCAATGCAGTCGACTCTCATCTTTCTGCAGCCTTTTTGCTTTCTGACTAATGGCAGGTCAGAGAGGCAACATCTAGGCAAGAACAAACTATGTAATAGAGAAGTATTTATCAGCCTGAAAGAAAACATGGAGGAGGGCTGTGACAAAGATCTGTAAAGTCATTAGTATGGAGAGTATTTGCTGCCTTTTCCTCCAGAAGAACGCAAATGGAAGGATAAAAACTGAGAGGCAGAATCAAAGCATGGAAGAGAGAATTCTCCATGTGGAGAACTATGGAGCTTCTTGCTAGCAGCAAGCACTGTGACTGCGAAAAGTTCATCTACTTTCTCTGTGAAAGAGGAATTTTTTGAAGGCTATCAAACAAAAGAAGGCTAAGGCTTTGGAGGTCTTCCAGCACCAACTTCTCAGAAGTTTGAAGGAGCTTTCTGGGCCAGTGCAACAATGTTCTTTAATCCTCCATGCATTCTTTCCTACTTGGTCATCTGCTGTTGGCAGGAAAGCGTTGGAGGTAGGATTCTAGAATAGGCGAACTGTTAGTTTTACCTAGTGGAGCTGTTGGCACGTTCTTTCTCTTGCCTTATCTCTAGCCTCTCGTGTTTGACCAGGTGAGGATGTCTGCTAAGGAAAACCTGAAGTCTTTCTCAGAATCACTATCCTACGTTCTAGACGCCTTGACTTGGGGGCTTCTCTGCAGCAGTGCTATTTTGCGCCCTTCAGGGCTATTTTGAAAGAGAGCTCACTGATTGCTGGTCTTTGGTAACAGTCTGAAGTCTGAACAGTCTGAAGTCAAGCAGGACACCCAAGTATAACCTGTTAAGAACATATGGTGCAGTTAACACTTCAAAAAACACAGCTGGTGTTCTAGAAACTAGTGTTTAAGAGAACTTCAGAGCATGTGAGTGGCAGATAAACCAGTAAACATGAACTTTTGTTCCTGTAGTATGACACAACTAGCTCTCAATTCTTGAATGGACAAACAAGAAAATAAGTTGTACTGGGATAACACTAATGAAATCACTTCTTGCAATATTTCCAGTTCTGGTGTTTACTTCTAAAAGGGATTAATACAAGGCTTTCAGAGATCCAGTGCAATGATGTTTCAGCATTTAGGAAATATACTTCATATTGGAAAGCTTAAGAGGACGTGATTTGTTCATCCAATAAAAGATTTAGGAGGTCTGTAGTACCTGCAACTGTGAGCTGAATATATGATATAAGAGTTGTATATAATGTGACAGACAAAGACACAACTCTGATCTCAAAGACACATCTCTGATCCATGGGATTTTGCACACCAGAAATGGGGAGTACCTCTGTCTGATGGACTTTGGAGGACTGGTTCAGGGATGTTGGATTCATCAGTTGGGATCTTGAAGTCCTTTACAGGTTTTTTCCAATTAAAAATATGGTAATTAAAAAATAAAGAATATTGTGTTGGAAATAAATAAAATGTTGGAATAATTTGATAGATTTTTTTGTGTACTTTGTGATAGGCAGGAGTAGGAGTGACCAAACAAGAATAGTATTGGTTGGGAAGGACCTCAATAGGTCTCTAGTTAATTCTACGGCTCAAAGTAGGGTCAGCTGTGAGATTAGATCAGGCTGTTCAGGACTTGGTCCAGGTAGGTCTTAAAAAATTACTACTGGTGAAAACTGGATGACCTCTCCGGGCAACCTGTTCCAATGTCTGTCTACTTGGAAAAGTTTTGCCTTGTATCACTTGGAATATCTCTGTGCTTGCACGTATTCTCTCATCCTTTGCCATGCACCTTTCCAGTGAGTCTGGCTCCAGCCTCTCAGTAGCCACCTTTATAGGTATTAGAAAGCTGGGGTGTCCCCATTAAGCTTTGTCTTCGCCATGCTGAACAAGTGCAACCTCAGCCTCTTTTCTAGGCCCCAGCCACCTTAACACTCGATTGTCCCGGGCAGAGAGCAATGGCATACCAAGTGCCAAGCAGAGGCCAGTAGCCACTTCTTATGATGTCCTGGCTATTTTTCCTGTAAATACAGCTCGGGATGCTGTTGGCCTCCTTTGCTGCCAGGTCATGCTGCCAGCTCACGTGTGGCTTGCTGCCTGTGCAAGTCCTCAGTGCAGAGCTGTTCTCCAGCCACGTGGCCATCAGCCCTCATGTCATTGCAAAGGTTCTCCCTTCCCGGTGCTGAACTTTGTGTTTGTACTTGCTGGATATCATAAAGCATTCGGTGGTCCATTTCTCCAGCCTGTCTAGATCATGATGATTTCTTTGAAAATACATCAATCTGATATTTTCCAGAACAACACTTGCCCTTTTACTCATTGTTCATAGTAATTAAGACAACACTATCTGAGAGGACTCTCAAAACATGTAAAACATTTTAAAACGTCTGAAAACACTTAGATTGTATAAAAGGAACTGGAAGAGCCTATTGACAGTATCTTTGTTTGGACTTGAACCTGAGGGATGTGTCAATGTGATGTGGATTTTGTGGGTACTGAAACTTCCACTGTCTTGGAAACCTACTCAGGAGCAATCCCTCCTTTGGTGTTTATATGCAGCTCTGCTTCTGTTTAGAAAAAGCACTGCACATTTTCTAAGCATTGGGCAGTATTTATGACAGACCCTGTAAATTAAAGTGAAAATGCTTTATAAGGAGTTTGATATTCTTGAAAGCTCAAGATTGAAATCTGACAAATGTATTACTCTGGAAGACTTCGGTGTATGTGCAGAGTGATGCTATGCTTGGTTTTGGGCGTAAGGAAAATACGGAATAGAAAACATCAAGATGCATGTACATATTTTAAATCTCTGTAATCAAGCATCAATAATGTTCACTTAACACCACATTTTCAGAAACAAAAACCTGTAAGGTTCACTGAATGCATTTAAGATAACATCAGTGTCCTTGCAGTAGCAATATGAGCTACACATCCTTAGCAGATCTAGAGCTGCTAGACACGGAAATCCCAGCTTCTACAGTGGATATAAGAGTCTGATTAAAACAAACAAACAAAAACTTTAGACGTGGTGCTTCCTGCAGAAAAGCTGTTGTGATTACACAGTACTGTATGCGATACCAAATAGATAAAGTCAGCAGACTTCTGCCTAATTATTTTCCTTGTTAACAATCCTTTTAAATTAGGGTTCTCTGCTGCTGCCTCTTGAGTCACATGTTTCCCCAACTTCACAGGTGTTAGACTGGGTAACCTACAAACTTCATATGGGTATCAGTTCTTTCCTTTGTGTTGTAGGAGGAAAACATTCATATTTAATTTCCCAGTTTCAAGGCTGCATGAGAGAAACTCTTCATACAATGATAGAATGGCCCAGGTTGGAAGGGATCTCAAAAGATCAGCAACCTTCTGTGGGAGAAGGGAGCCCAGGTGCCCCTTCATAACGCATCCTGAAAACCTCCAGGGATGGGATTCCACCATATCCCTGGTGAGGTTGTTCCAGTGATTGATTGTTCTTACTGTTAAAAATAACATTTTCTTATACCAAGGCAAAACTACATCCTGCTACATCCCCAGCAGTACAGTTCTGACCTATCTGGAGTTCATAAATAAAAGTTAAAAATCTGAAAGGTGGCATAGACAAGTGTTAAATTCAATAAATACGCACTTCTGACATACAATTTAGACGTGTTGGTTATAAAAAAAATAATAATAAAAAAAGAAGTCACATCCAGGTAACTTTTCAGATCCTGTTCAAAAACCATATGTGTTCTGGTAATTCATTAGTAACTTTATATGGAGAAAGTATCCATGGAAAGTGAGAGACTGGCCATTTGTGAAAGTGTGAAAGTAAGGGGTATTTGTCGTGTCCTAGAGAGCACACGAATTACTGTTTTGTAAGACAAATACATAAGAAACTAAAAGGTAATTATTTTTAAAGCCATTAGAGATACTCCGAGACCAAAACAGAGGACTTAAAATCTCTTTCTAGTGTGATCCTTTTAAATGAAATCTACTGAAGAAAACAGTCCGCTGAAGGGACTAAACTTAAGCCGTGGAGCAAAAAAATAATAGTGACGCACAAGGTGTCCAAATAGCAGCAAAACTGATTTTAGACATCAGCATGGAAAGTACTGCTTTGCAAAAATACATCACATTAGTAGAAGTCTGTAGCATTTAATAATTAGAATATCATTTAAAAGACCATTTCTGTTCTGTAAAAACTTGGTAGGGTTTGATTGAGGATTATCATTCCTTATGAGGGCGAGGTTTTATGCTTCCTTGTGGCTATTGTCTGAGCACATGAGCTGCAGCCAGTCTATAAGGAGAACGTTGTGGTTACAGGACAACGGCATAGTGGGAGCATTCCTGTGCAGTGCAGAATATTTAGTGTTTCCCTAAGCTTAAGCTTATTCATTATTTTTATTTCCATTTATATTTATGTATATTGGCAGAGCTAGCATCCAAATATACATTCAGTCAGTTACTAAGCAGATTTGAATGCTTGCAGCTGTAGAAGCTATTAAAAGGTATTTTCAGCCATTCAGCAACAGGAAAATGTAGGGGGAAAAAAAACACAAAAACTTTTTGTTCACACCTACAGCAAATAATGTGGCTAACTAGGAAGATTGTAAGAAATAAAGCAATAACAGTATTACCAAATTATTATTATTATTATTATTATTGTAAGGACTGCATTCATTGTTTCTACCTCTATAGCATCACGATGAGAAAATCACAGCTTGTCAGTGAAAAATGAACTGTTAACTCAGTTTAAAACTTCTGTCCACGTTATGATTCCTAACTAAAGGGATTTTGTGGGGGTTGGTGTTTAAACCACTTCTAACTAAACAAATTAACTTATGCACATAGAGAGAGTGATGGAAATTTGTAAGTGGTGACCTTCCTCATCCCTGAAACGGCTTTGGTCTCCACGGAGAAGTGAAAAAACACCGCAGCCTTCAAGCTTGTAGCATGTTATGTTAAAGACACCCTACGTATGTGTATCTTTCTGTGGAGTATTTACATCTTTCAGTTGCATATTAAAATCTGCAACTTCTGGAAAAAGTACTTTTGAACTTCAGGACTATGAAGCTTACCTGTAGGCCTTTTAAAATTGGTATTTGGCACTATGTTGTTTTGCTACCTTTAAAAAAAAAATCAGGTTGATTTTGAGGAATTTGTGATCTCAATCTCCATGATTTCTTGCATAGGTTAATTAAATTTTTAAAAAAATCTCATAATTTCATTTTTTTTTACTCTTTTTGCTGATTTATTATGTAACTTTATTTTAAATAATTGAAATATTCTTCATAATAGAAATAAAATTTAGTGTTAAGAGGGCATCAGTATATCTGTGCAGCTGCAACTCCCTTAAATGACCAGATTTAAACTGTGATACTTTTTACTAGGAAGAAACTAAATGAAAGTTGATACTTGCTAAGAAAAAAGGATTTGGGCATTTTCTGCTATAAAGATTACAGACAAATTTTCCAAATGGAAATAAATGTTAATATTTTCTTACTGAATTTTTATACTTTCTTCCTAAATGTAACTTTCAGAGGTAACTTTGAGGCATTGTATTGATTTTGAAGCTAAGCGAATCCGGAAGTGTATCTGTGTTGTACAGTAGTTCAATATTTTGCTCTGAAGTTTTCCTGTTTTTTTTTTTTTTTAAGCTCTAAACACTTCCATGTGCCATAATTCTCTCTCCCCTGGATTGTTGTTGTTGTTGTTGTTTAAATATTCTAAGCTCACTAGTCAAGATAGGACTCTGTATGCAACTTCCTATGGGTCAACATAAATAATGCGTGTTTTTCTCCTGTGTTTGTAGAAGAGGTGGAAGAGGGAAGAAAGAGCGAGGAAGAGGACAAAGACAACGAAGACGCCCACAAAGAAGATGACAAACACACAGAGAGAAGTACGTAATGTTAAAACTATTGTGCTTCCCTGATGGCACGTATTAGAAACACAGAATCATTGAGGTTGGAAAGGGTCTTCGGAGATTGTCTAGTCTATCCACCACCTCCTCAAACCACAGTCAACCAAATAGTTTGCTCAGAACCATGTCCAGCCAGGTGTTGAGTATTTTCACAGATGGAGACTCCACAAGCTTTCAGTGTTCTAGTTCCAGTGTTTGACTGCCCTTCCTGTAGAAAAAATAATAATAATTGTATGTTTGAATGTAATTTCTTGTATTTCAGTTTGTGTCCTTTTTCTCTTGTCCTTTCACTGAGTAGCACTAAGAGTCTTACTCTATTATCTTCACTCCCCACCCATCATGCAGTTTACACACATTGATAAGATCCCTTCTGACTGCTTTTGCCAGTTGAACAAGCTATTGTTTCCTCATCTGACAGATGCTCCGGTCCATTAAACATCTTGGATCCCCAGCCTCTCTCCAGTATGCCCACATCTTACATGCAATGAGAAACCCAGAACTGGATAGACGATTCATGATGCTAATTACAGAGGAATAATCCCTTCTCTTGTCCTGCTCATGACAATCTTTCTAATGAAGTCTGGGATGTTGTTGGCTGTTTGCCACATTGGCACATTGCTAGCTCATGTTCAACTTGATGCGCATTGGGACTACCAGGACATTTTCTGCAAAGCTGCTTTCAAGCCAGTCAGTTTCTGGCCTAGACTGGTACACCGGCCTATTCCTATTCAAGTGTAGGGCTTTGCGTTTCCTTTGGTGACCTTCATGAAGTTCCTGTTTACCTATTTCTCCAGCTTGTCAAAATCAGTCTGACAGCATAACTATATTGTGTAGCAACCACTCCTTCCAGATTTGTATCGTCTGCAGATTTCTGAGGGTGCCCTCTATACCGTCACGTCAGTCATTAACGAAGATGCGAGTGCTGGTCCCAGTATTTACCCCCAGGTTATGGTACTAGTGACTGGCCTCAAATGGAACTTTGTGCTGCCAGTTACAACTTTGGGAGCCCATCTGGTTTCTTGCTGTCCATTTTTCTTGGTCATACTCAGTCGGTTTCTTTTAGGATGTTTTGGGTACCAAAAGCATTACTAAAAAACAAGATAAACAGCATCCCCTCACCCACCAAGCCAGTCATCTCATCATAGAAGGCTGCCAGGCTGATGAAGCATGATCTCCCCTTGATTCTGAGTATTCTTAATCTCATCTTGTTCTTCATCTGTTTGGATATTGTTTCTCGTAGTATTTGTTCCATCACCTTGTCCTGGCTTCAGGACAAGGAGTGAAAGGCTGTGTGGGGCTTAGCTGCCAGCTGGGTTAAACCACAACACACCTTCCTAGGCATTTAGGTGAGACTGACCGTCCTGTTATTCTCTGGATCCTTCTTCTTGCCCATGTTGAAGAATGAAATAAAATGATGTCACTCCTGTCCTCAAGGAGCCTCATGACACAGCCTTTCAGAGGTTGAGAGTGGCCTTGCCATCACCTCAGCCAGCTCCATTAGCACTTGTGGGTGAATTCCTCTGGGTTACGTGGGCTTGTTTGTCTTTTTTCTTTCAATATTCCTTAACTCTTACGTTCCTCTACTGAGAGGAGGTCTTCCTTTGCTCCAGGCTGTCCCACTGGTCTGAGAGCTTGGATAGCTGAAGGCAAGACTTCTCATTAAAGTCTTAGACAAAGTAGGCATCTGAGACTTTCTGTGTCCATTATCACTTGTTCCCCTGCCTTATTCAGCAATGGGGGGCATATTTTCCTTAGTTTCCCTTATACTGCTGGTATACTGGTAGAAGCCAATTTTGTTGCCCTTTATGTCTCTCACCAGATTCAGCTCAAGGCGGCCTTTGCCTTTCTCAACCCCATCCGTGCATGCTTTGTTTTTTGCTTAGGCAGTTGAGGTGTTCCCCTGGGCACAGCTTCCAGCCACTTGCCATGACAGTGGTGAACCAGTCCTGTTCTGTGCACCTGCAGGTGGAGTGGGAGCCACTGTGCTGGTGCTTCCAGCCTTCGTCATTATGGGAGTCTCTATTTCACAACTAGATAAGCTCAGGTTCTGCCCGTACATCTTCTGATACAGTTGGTGGTTCTAGTTCTTGAAGCTGCAAGATCTCACCCTTTATCTAGTCATTCTCTTTCTAATTATCTCTGATGTTCCATTCCCTGACGTACTGCCATAGCTACTTTGGCTTGGTGACATAACTGTCCCACTAGTTTGCACCACCTGTAGGCAAGAAATTCGTCTTCCTCTGCCACTGCTTCTGTAAAGTTAGAAACATAACTCACATAGCATACATAATAAAAGTAAAGAAAAAGTATGAATGAAAAGTAGCTATTTCTTGTGCTTTTTCAGTTTCAACGAATCTTCGTTATCTACTACTAATTCTGTCTTACTGAATCGTCCTATGGTTTGGGGTGAAGGGTTTGAGGGTTATGGTGTTTGGATGCTGGGAACGTACCCACAGTATGCTCTATAGCTTCCCTTACTGATAATTTACCTAGGTGTGTCATTTTTTATCCATGTCACTGGAGGATACTGTGCCAGGAGCTGGAAGAGGAAATGAGGCTTCTCTTTGGTTCTTCTATAAATTTCATCACTGCAATGAAAATAACATCTATAATATTAAATATAAACTTAATATTTTGGGGGCCCTTATTTCGTCAGCTTTTTACTTTCCTTCTTGCTCAAATAGTAAGAAAAAGGTTTGAATGTTTTCTTGGTCAGGGGTTGGTGGTGCGGGTTAAAAATTCATGACAGGTAGGAAAGAGCTCTGTGCTGACGCAGGCAGAACAAAGCAGAAGTTTTACTTGGCGAAGAGGTTAGTGAGAAAAGGATACGTTTTTTAGAAGATGGTTGTGTTTTGCTTTTCAGAAGCCATGTTGCATTATAAGATGGTGCTGGTAGGAGCAGGAAGAAGTGGAGGCCAGTGAGAAGGGAATGGTGGTGGTGTAGAGTGATCTTAGATTTGAGGGAGTGGTTTGGTGAATCACAAAGCAGAACTCGACAGCAGTGTGTGGAGATCAAAGGGACTGTTGTTCGGTTTCAATGTCATCAATACATTGTTTTCCTGAAGACATTGTTACTGCTTTAGAATGAAAAGTGCTTACACCAGGAAAAAATGAAACTTCATAATAACCATGTTATTCTGCAGATAACTGGTTTTTTGTTTTGTGTTTTTAAAGGTTCCTCACCAGCAGTTTTATCTAATTTTTTCAGGTGAAGTGTCCAGGAGAAAGCGTTCGAAATCTGAGGACATGGACAGTGTACATTCTAAACGTCGTCGGTATGTGGGAGAAGATTATGAAGCAGAACTCCAAGTGAAAATCACAGCCAGAAGAGATGTTGACCAAAAATTACAAAAGGTAGAGTGGAGGTGCAGAATGAAGATGGCCACACCACATCTGTCTCTAGCTAATTTCTTGATTTAATGGCAGAGAAAGGGCATGTTTATTTGCCAAAATAGATGTAGAAACCTTGCTTAGCTGTGCTTACTGGTGACTATAATCACTTTGATTGATAGGTCACAGCCATTGTCGTTGTTCTTTTTGTGGCAAGATTCTTTTTGAGTCGAGAATATTTTTATAGATGTCCTCCTGAATTTTGGGATTATATTAACACATATGTTTTTTATGTATAACTTGGCAGGTTATCCAGAGACTGTTAGAAGAAAAACTGGCTGCTTTACAGTGTGCTGTGTTTGACAAGACACTGGCAGACTTGAAAATGAGAATAGAGAAAATAGAATGTAACAAGAGGCATAAAACTGTGCTTACTGAACTACAGGTGAGTGGTTGTGTATTAAATTGCATACTAGAGTCAAATTTAAAAAGTAAGATCTTCAGCATTTAGTATTAAGTTTCTTGTAGTTGTTGTTATGGAAGCCATTTTGACTCCACAGAGAGAAGTGGGGAGGAGAGAAAAAAACAATCAAAAGCAAATAGATGGGTTATGTTTGTGCAGTTGTGAATAGCAATGAAAATTCTTGTCTAAGGTGTGACTGTGATACACGAGTGTCTTTCTGCTGATCTGAAGTCATGGTAGTACTGTATTTCATGGAAAGAAAAAATTCCCCTGATACAACAATATTTTTGTATTGATTTCTTAGTTGCTTATCTTCTGGTTTGTGTAATTTCTTTAAAGGTTCTTGGGGAGGATGTTTATGGATTTGTTTGTTTTCCTCTTCTTCCCATTTAGGCTAAGGTTGCTAGATTGACAAAGCGGTTTGGTGCAGCCAAGGAGGACTTGAAGAAAAGACAGGAAGTAAGAACTGCATTTGTTGTATTTGCTTTTCTGAGCTAGCCTAAGCTTTGTACAGAAGAATAAAGAAATTTTATATGCAGAAAGATGTGACCTGGTTCAGTGATGTTCACAAATAGGTTCATCTTACTTGGCTAAAAGGCAGTGATATGAAAGAGTAGAATCTTTAACACCTATTATGTAATTCTCACTTGCACAGAATGTCCTTTATATGCCGTTTCTGTGAAAGATGTTTAAGTTATGTGTAAGTAAATGTAATTTCTTCAATATGAAGAGTACAGAGTGAATCCCAGGTATTGGGGGCAGAGGGAGGAGAGGGATGAAGGGATACAAACAGAAGTATTTTTCTGTGTCTAGAAAAAATATTTTGGATTACTTTGAAGAAGTGGAAGCTAAAAATCCATGAAAATCCAGAAAGAAATTTTGGTTCTTGTGCTACAAAAACCTGAAAACAAGAGACTTATAAAGAGAGAGGATGTAGATAAGGAGATGAGTAGGTCCAAACAGACTTTGGGCAATTTGTAAATCTTGTCAAGTTCCTGCACGATTTTGGCTCCATAATATTTGTACCTCACATAGAAAGGAATGAATATGAAGTACAATTAAACCATGAGTTTGCATGCTTATTTAGTTGTGTGTGTGGTTTTTTGTTTGTTTGTGTTTTGTTTTTGGTAGAACCCACCAAACCCACCTCTGTCTCCAGTGAAAGCAGCAAGTGACACTGTGAGCACAACCAATATGACATACCGGTAAGCAAAGCACGTCGCTGTGGCCATGATAAAATTTAGAATAGGACACTTGTAAAACATCATGTAAAGGATGATTGTTCCTGTTTTGTTTTGTTTTGTTTTTTAATTAGTGTTCTCCCTTTTCCTTTATTTTGCTGTTCAACTGGAAAATTACATTTTCTTTCACACAATTCACAAATGGACAGTATTGAATCCGTTCCTAGGTAAACTGGGGGTTGTTTTAGCAGTTAGAAATAATAGATTAAAATGGAAGTCTAACTTCAAGGAAAGAAAAATTCTGTTGGCAGAAGGCAGACTCAGTGCAAGCATTTGAAACTTACAAATAAAAATTTCTATGGGGTTTTGTTTTTGTGAGGATTTTTGTTTTTTAGTAGGGGACTATCCAAAGCTAATTGCATAGGGGGCAGAAAATAAATAGGTTTAGAAAACATTAATGAAAAGAGAAGTTGTAAAATATTTTTCCCCCACCATTGTACCGTGTATCGTTATATCTGATGGTGGTGTATTGAGAAATGCTAACTGAAACTTCTTTCTGTAGAAATGCTGGCACAGTGAGGCAGATGCTGGAGTCGAAGAGGAGTGTAGGAGTGAGCACAACAGCAACGTTTCAAGCCTCTCTAAGTACAGGTGAGAAACTGCTTACGGACTTTATAAATACACTTCTTAAAAGTTTTATTGCTTCCCGTTAATTAAGTGAACAGAGTAAAACTGTTTCCTATGACTTTTTTTTTCCTGGCATCAAAAATCACTACTCTCAGCTCCGGTAGGATAGGATAGAAATTGAAATAGAATAGAACAGAATAGAATAGAATAGAATAGAACAGAACAGAACAGAACAGAACAGAACAGAATAGTTCACTTGGAAGGGACTAGGTCTTCTAGTCCAACTGCCAACCTTTCCAGGGCTAACCAAAATTTAAAGCACATTATTGAGGGCATTTTCCAAATGGCTCTTGAACACTGACAGGCATGGGGCATCAATCACCTTCCTAGGAAGCCTGTTCTAGCATTTGACCACCCTCACAGTAAAGAATTTTTTTCCATCTATCTAGTCTAAACCTCTCCTGGTGCACATTTATGGCATTCCTGCGCAACCTGTCATTCATTACCAGGGAGAAGAGACCAGCACCTCCCTCTCCACTTCTTCTCCTCGGGAAGTTGTAGAGAACAATGAGGTCACCTCTTAACTTTCTCTTCTCCAGACAAGACCACCCAGGTGTCTTCAGATTCTCCTCATAAGACATGCCTTCCAGTCCTAACATCTTTGTTGCCCTTCTCTGGAGGGCATTTTAGTGCTTACATCTGTATAGTGCGATTACCAGGCAAGGCAAAAAATGCATGTACTTGGCCAACCAGAACGTATGGGTAAATGAGGTGCTTCAGCAGAATGCATGCCTGGCTAAGACAGGAAAACTTGCAGTCTCTCTGCTGCTGAGAAGTAAAACACATGGCTCCCAGGCCATTTTTTCACTTGCTTGTAGTAGGTTGCTGATTATAATCCCCTCTGACTATTGGCTACAAAAGTTGAGTGGGGAACTAGGGGAAGTCACAAGCCTCTGTTCTTAAGGGAATCACGTTGACAAATGGAATTCCCGCATTAGAATTTTGTAGGGAATGTAAAGCACCATTAATTACCGTTATGTAGACACTGTATCTTCAGATTTGAAAACTGCTTAATATTGAATACTGATGTTTTTTTCCTACAGAACCATCTCATAGTGAGAATATAATGGCTATATGTAGTGTGTAATTTCCCTCTAGATGTAATCCTGAGATTCTGTTGCATAAAAGCAAACATCCTTTTTGGCACATTAATATATTATTTCAGTACAACATTTTGGATATGATGTCCTATCTGTACAAAGCAAGTTTAGTTTTTTCTTTTCTTGTGTTTTCTGAAGGACCAGTTGTTCTACCATTTCTGTAACGAGTGTTTAAAGTGCCATACTTCACGTGTTTTCATCATTTAAATCTCAGAGCTTTTCTCAGCCTTTATGTCATAGTTGTTTGTATTTTTGTCATTTGTATATAGTTCTTTCAAACTGAAATACAGTATAGACTAACTAGGCCATTGAATATCACAGCATACAACAGTACAACAGAAAAAGAGTGTATATATAGCCATCTTTGCAAAAAGTTAATCATATTCCAAACTTTTGCATCTGTTGTGTTGGAGTGAAACTTCGCACTTGGTCCAAATACTTATTTTTTTTTTCTTTCTTTTTTCTTTTTTTTTTTTTTCTTGGTGTGTGTATATGTGTAGTACCAGCTTCCACTTTCGTTGCTCCTCAAATACCTGGCAGTGGACATCCTAAGCCTCAGACTCCAGTGACCTCCAGCCCTTTGACAACAACAGTTCTTTCCACAGCTAACACAGCTGCAGTTGTGGGCACAAGCCAAGTGCCCAGTGGCAGCACTCAGCAAATGTCTGTCTCATTGCAGTCTTTGCCCGTAATCTTGCATGTACCTGTTGCAGTGTCATCCCAGCCTCAGCTTCTTCAAGGCCACACAGGAACTTTGGTCACTAACCAGCAGTCAGGCAGCGTTGAATTTATATCTGTACAAAGCTCATCTACAGTTGGTGGCCTTACCAAAACTACAGTGTCTTTGGCATCAACTAACGCAACTAAACCAAATAACAGCCCATCTGTGCCCAGTCCCAGTGTTCAGAGGACCTCTCCAGCCAGTGCTGGATCTATAGGGACAACTTTGGCAGTACAGGCTGTTCCAACTGCACATCCTGGTGCACAGACCACGAGAACTTCTTTGCCCACAGTGGGTACTTCAGGACTTTGTAATTCTACCAGCAGTCGAACTCCCTTACAGATGAAGATTCCCCTCTCTGCATTTAGTAGTACAGCTCCTATTGAACCACCCACCGTTACAGCGCCCAGAGTTGGTAAGTTATGCTTGACTATTGGCACTGGGAAAGGAAAATGGTTGTCAAAGGGAAACATAAACATCTAGTCCTTTGGAAATTTTGTTAGTGTATTTTACTGAGTTGTGTTTTCTGAGTGGTCTTTCTGTTGAAATTGTCAAGATCAAAATCATCTGTCGCAAATGTTTCAGCCATTGTTGAAAATCATCTCTTGTTAGGAGTAAACAGTGTGGCTCTGTAAGCTTTGTTTTATTTAGAACTTGATTTATGTTATTTCTAGCATGAAATCAGAAACTCCCATTCTATTATTAACAGCTCGATATTTATGCTTCTTAATACAGTCTCACAAAATAATCTGATTGCCTTTCCTAAACTAGGACAGAAAAGAAAGTATATTAATTGACTTAATTTTTACAACACTTAAAAGTAAACACAATGGGGAAAAGACACAACTGAATATTAATCTAATTCCAAAGAAGTACATTTATTGTCTTTAAAACAAAGTCTCTGAGCACAATGAAAGTCCAAATATGGTATTTAGATGAGCTATTGTAAAATGCTTTCCCTCCATCTTTTGCCATGCCATGGTGATTCTCCGCACTTCTGATTTTACATACTTTGACGTCTTTTTCTAAGTGGTTCTCAAGATTTTCGAAGTGGTCCTGAGTGAGCTGGAATCATAGCCAAGAGTTTCTAATTGGCACAGTATGAAGTTAGGATTAACTCAAGCAGAGCTTGACATCAGAAATAATTTATTTTTTCTATCTCTAAATTACCTGTGTCAAAATCTGTCTTCCATCAACATGACAGCTATATGCTTTGTATTTAGTTTTTATCTGTAAAGCTAGTATAATGATATATAATACAACTTAGGGACAGTGACCAACGGAAGGCTCTGTGTGCCCAGAAATTTGTCTTGTTTTCTGCAGCTCACATAGCCTTGGTGGATCCCCCAGTGGTTTTCTCACCAGAACTGAAACACTGCTTTGGGCCAACACTGTTACTGCTAAGCTCTGGTTACAATGTCAGGGAGTGAGAAGGGAGAATTTGGATTTAAATGTTTACTTCAAATACTCAAGCAACTTCTGCTTAAGTTGCTAGTGTAGTCTGTAGTTGCTAGTGTGTTTGGATGAGCTAGGAAGAATACTCTCTCCCTGCACAACTTGCCTCAGTTACATATTTTGCAGTCTAACCATCCATTGTTTAGACAGTTTTCACATAAAAATGCTGAGTAACTTTTTTTTTCAGTTTAATATCTTGTCTGTTTACATACAGGGGCAAGAGAGACTGGAACTATGTTTTGTCCTCAGAACCAAGGGAATTGTTCACAAAATATTTGGAATACTCTGTCAGACTTTCAGGGAAGGGAATGAATATTACTTATATGCTGAAAAGTGCCATTTTGCTTTTTTGTAACTTCCATTCCCTCTGAAAAAAATGGTAGTAATTAAGCTTGAATACTTGCAGTTGACACTCAGGGCTGAAAAATATTAAATGTACCACATAGTGAATGTTTAGTATCAAACAACTTCAAATGTTGCCTCCCAATTTGTATAGTGGATAGCAGTATTCAGTACTGATTAGATACTGCAAATGAACAATTTCTTGACCCCTCAGAAAACCAGACAAGCAGGCCACCAACAGATACTTCGGCAAACAAGCGAACTGCTGAGGGAACAACACAGGTAGGTTGTTGATTATGTTTCTATATAAACTTCTAAAGTTACAATCCACAGGAGATAAGCTCTTTACCTTTATTGCTCATAATGAAACTATATTAGTTTTCTTTTTGTGCCATCCTTTCTAGTTTCTGTCCATTTGTATTTTTCTTCTTCTTCTGATCCAGAGTATTACTGGGAGCAGGAGCTTCTGGTAATCCTTTCAGAAGTTTTCCAATGTGTTTGTGTAGGTAGATGACTTAGTAATTCCAGAGAACAGTAAAACCGTGTCTGATACAACAGAGCTAACATGAAAGAAAACCCTGCTCAGTTTTTGTCTAAAGGCCTTGAACTTAAAGATACAAGTATTTTGTAAATTATTGCAGCTCTTTCATTTTCACACTAATCCAGAAGTTATTAAGAAATAGAGTTATATTTCAATTCCATGTCATTTAAAAAAAAAAAAAAAAAAAAGAAAAAAAAACTTTCTTCAGGAATAACTACTTCATGAGAAAGGGGAACTTCTGCATTCTTCATCTAAAATTTGTTGACCTTGCTTTGAAATTTTAAGGTTGAATTTAAGCTATTTAAAATTACTTGTAATTAAGTGGTTGTTTTTTTTTGCATACAGATATTTCACAAAGCACCTCATACTTACGTTGTTGTTGATTGGAAGACATTTTACTGTGGGGAATAAAATGAACTTCTTCTAACCAAAATTTCACATTTAATGGTGTTTGAAGGTGCAGATAAATCTGAATTGTATTTCAAAGCAAGAAGATTTTCTGTTTTTCACTTGTTGCAGAAATAGTCTGGCAGAGATGACCAGTGTTATAGATCATAAGTCATGCCTTACTGAACCTTTTAATTAAAGCATTTAATAAAGAATGGTTGTCATTTTTAAAAGATACCTGTGGATTATAGCTATAAAAATTGTCAGTGTTTGATATGTAGGAAATTAAGTATCAGAATGGTTGGCAGATTCATGGTTTTAAGATTTAATTTTCAGTATAAGATGCGTATTTTGAAATTTTTCTTCTTTGGTAGAGCCTGAAATCTGGAAAAGATTTTGGAAAAAAAGATTGTGTGTGATAGTGGTATTTAGCAACGGAAGGTGAGCAAGGAGGAGAGAACTGATAGACACAGGATGCTTTCTGGTTGTCAGCCTTTTGTTATGCTGTAAGTTTGTAGGTTTGCTTTCAGTCAAACCAGTTAAAGCATGTGTAATGCCATGGTTAATAAAGAAGGACCAGATGCATTTTGATTGGCTAGTGAGGTATAAAACTGACATGCCATGTCATTTGAAAAATCCAGTTAATGCCACCTGCTTTTTGTTATGTAAGATCCAAAATATTATGTATTACTCCGCACTTCACAGCTCTCAGAACAAAAAGTAGTTCGCTGTGTGCCGTATACCTGTGGCATATTTGATGGTACAACTTTGATCAATTGTTTCGAAAAGCAGTTGAAACAGGAAGAGACTTCATCAGAAAATAAAGAAGCGGTAGAAGCAGCACAGACGAATTTTAACTTCCCCGAGGATGTCCTCTTTGGCTTGGAGGAAGAGGAAGAAGATGCTAAGAGCATCAAAAACACCCACAAGCAGACTGGCTGGGCAGCTAACCTATTAAAACAGTGGCTGGCCAAAAATGGCAAGGATCCTAGCTTTGAATTGGTCCCAGTAAGTGAACTCAATGATATTCTAAGAGAGTTCTATTACACAATAAGGAATCACGATGGAAATACCTACAGTGTGGCAAGCTACAAGTCAATGCGTGCTGGCTTAAACCGGCATCTCAAAATGCCACCGTATAATCGACAGATTTGCTTAATGAAGGACAAAGAGTTTGCTAGCGCAAACATGGTATTTGTGAGTGTGCTGAAGATGCTGCGCATGCAGGGAAAGGATGAGACTCACCACCATCCTCCTATAGCTGCTGAGGACTTGCGTAAGATTAAACAGTCTGGTGTGTTGGGATTGCACAGTCCCCTGGCGCTCGTCAACAAGGTGTGGTTTGATTTGCAGTTGCATTTTGCCAAACGAGGGAGGGAAATTTTAAGAGATCTGGCTCCAGATGCTTTTGTTGTTGAGAAGGACAAGAACGGGCGTCGATATGCCATGTTTAGGTATCCCGGCAAAGGAAAAAATGGAGAAGATCCTCATAAAATGGGTAAAATGTATGATATGCCAGGGGACCCGAACTGTCCTGTTTTTTCCTTGGAGCTTTATTTGTCTAAGTTGCCTCCGGAGCCCCCTGCCTTTTACCTGCATCCTTTAAAGCTAACATCAGAGCAAATGCAAGAACAGCCAGTATGGTACAAAAGAGAACCAATGGGTGTGAACTACTTAGGTACGATGATGCCCAGGATAAGTGTGGCAGCCAGGCTCTCCCAGCGATATACCAATCATTCGCTCCGAACTACCACCATCCAGCTACTGTGTGAAGCAGGACTGGGGCCTAGAGAAATAATGGCAGTGACGGGCCATCGCTCGGAGTCTGCTATTAGACACTACTGGGGAGCTGCAGAAGTTCGCTACAGGGCTTGGTCAGATATAATGGAGAATAACACCCCCAGTTACCTATATAGCAAGATCCCAAATGAAGTCATAAAAGAATCACTGTCTGGTGCCTCCACCTCTTCTATAAAGCATGTTGTTGTAGAACGAGGCAAAATTTTATTTCCTAAGAAATCTGGGGTGCTACCTGGCAATAGTTCTGTGACTTTAGTCCCTGAGGGACATACAGCTCTCAAATCTAAAAGCCCCATCCTGTTGAACCACAGTTCTTCCAAGGTGTTTCTCCCCACGAACATAGACAGTGTGAACCTAACTGGCAGTCCCCTTCAAGCCTGTTGTAATGAACCTGTCTTCATAAAGCGCGTGATAAAACAAGAACCGATGACTTGATGCTTCTGTAATGGAACTGATTTCAAACGAGTTACTAAAATGGAAAAGTTAACAAATTTGTTTTTTCACTTGGTCTACTAAGGAAATTTCTTGTGGTCTAGTTTAGCAAGAAGTATCCTGTTCGCACTCCTGAAGGGAGCTATGGAACAGAAACTTAAAACAGAGCAGGGCTTGGAGTTTGTATGACTTTCTGTGGCAGCTGGGACTTCTAAGTGGCTGAGCGGAGCTATTAAAAAAAAAAAAAAAAAAAAAAGAAAGGGAGATACTGATTTCCACTTAGCTGAAGAGCTATGCTTTCTACACCGAGTACATGGCTTTTATATTTTGAGAAGAGTGTATTTATTACACCATTCTGTGCCTGCTGGCACTACTGTAGCATCTTACAAATCAAATACTTGATTACTGGAAATCACAGAGAAATGTACAAGCTGAATGAAACAGACAGAGATATGCTACAAATAGATACATATGCATGAAAACACCTGGAATTGCTTGACCACTGTCACTCTATTTGTTCAAATTGTTACCAGACTTGCCAGAGGATTGTGCAGATTTTGTTGTTGTTTTAAACATTTAAAATTTATTTCATCTGTGAGCTACAGATATCTGTTGCAGGGCCTTCGTTTTCCTTTCAGATTTCTGGCTAAGATTTCAGTCATTCTGGTCTCCAAAAGCACTATTTGATACAAATTATACTAAAATTGATATCTCTTCAGTTGTGCATGAAATGAGGAAAATGCTCTCAAAAGAGTTGAGAAAAAAGTTTATTGCTTAAATGGCCAGTAATTAGAATTGAAGTGTTGTCTCTGTGTGTGCTTATCTTATGAGAGGTGTTTTTTGTATTTCCCTCTCACCTTCCCCTTTCTTCCATTACATTTCACACTGCCTTTGCGGTATAGTCTTTGTGAGTATAATGTGACAGTCCATCAGAACTCTTTCTCAAGAAGCATGTCCTGTTCTTCCCCACCAAACACTATCAAAACACTCTGTTTGGTTTTAACTTTAGATTAGTTCAGTAGTCACCCTAATAAACTGATCCTATCATTACATTTTGCATAGGAGGTTTTGACAGGTCAGAAATCCTCACAGGACAGTAAATATGAATTACGTCTGAGAAATGAAATTGTATTTTAAAAAGGTTCTTTAATGAAAAAATTTACAGACCAGGAGGGCTAGTCATAGTTCATTTTTAATGAGCCGTACTAGAGACCCTGACTTGACTCATGGTTTGTCTCTCCTTTTCTATGCCATAATTTTTCACTAGAGATTCTGACAAATTGAGAAATACTATTATAAATAAAAATGAAAATTTGGCCATAAATTATGGCCTAGGTTGGAAAAAGAAACAGTATAGCATTTAAAACTGCTTTCCGTCATATTAACTGAATAAAATAAGAATGGCTTCATCCTTTTGAAATGCATGCATACATACTTCTCTGTATGTGTGCACACACAGTTTATCACATTAAGGACTTAACTGCAAGTGTTTATGTTGCTCAGTAGTAGAACAAACTAGAGAAATATTCCAGCTGAAATAATAAATTTGCCATAAAAAATTCTTAATTCTTCGCAGAATTTCCTTGCTGAAAAAGATTTTCAAATGCGGAATGTGACTTAGCATTTTGTCATAATCTGAACAAAAAGCAGATGCCCGACCTTGTCAATCTTTATCTTGGCTGATGATGATGATCTTTGTGGCCTTGGGTAGATCAGTTATATTTACTGCATCGGTTTTCTGCAGCGTAAGAGCCGTGTGGAGTGTTCAACTTTCTGCTTGATCTCATTAAAGATTAAGAGGTTTTGAGATTGCTATAAACATCTTATGTATATTTTTTATGTTTACAGTCAGTTTTGTTTGCTGCTGTTATAAATGAACAAGCAAGTTGAGCAGGTATAATTCTAATATAAAAATTACTTCTGCCACACGGTCCGACATCCGCTTAGTTGCAGCATTAGCTTGTGACATCATTGACTATAGGAAGGAAATCACACATCCAGAATTATTTTATCAAGCATATAATAAAACAAACACAAATGGCAAAGCAATCCTTTCTAGTGACTAGAAATATAAATTGAAAAAAATGAAGGGCAAACAGTTCTCACAGCAAAGGAGAACTGAGCAGTAACTTATTCTAGGATTTTTTAGCTTAACATAGGTTTCTAAATTTTAGGGCTTTGTAGAATTCATAATTCAACTAGACTGGAAAATTTCATTTCTTGTTCAAAAAGATTTGTTCCAAACTTTAACCAGGATGGAAGCGTATTATTTTCTCTGGCATAGAAATTTCCTGTTGTGTAGATAGTTCCTTGTTCTGGCATACCAGATTTGAACATTTATCCTGCAGAAACAAGAAAAGTATGTTGCCGGGAGATCGTTCTTTTTTTGTTCCCTCTTGCTGCATACTATTATGGTCATACTGACCACGTGCCCTGCTCTGGTGCTAACTGCATCCGTGTAATTGACTGTAACAGCATATTGCTAATGGTTTCATTCCTTAACACAGATCTAGTGGGTAATTCAAACTGGGAAGAAAAAAAAAATAAAGGACCCAAGGACCCTTGTGGCAAATCTGGGCATGTCTCTGATTCTGCTAAATTACTGTTTGGCTTCTAATTTGACTTCCATTCTGTTGGATACTAATTAAATATTTTTAGCTTCTCATTGGCTAAATTGCAATTTTACTGACACCAAGTATATACAAAGTCTTCTTACTACCTTCAGTTTGAACCTGATACTTCAAAGCTACTGACTGCAGTACTATTATGTTTTTATTTTTGTATGAGAGAAAAAATTTTTGAAACTGAAAAAAAGCATTCCTAGTTTGGGCTGGAAGTAGGATTGCTTTGAAAGGGCTGGAGTCATTAAATATTGGTGGAAAGCTTAATAGAATGAATTCTAATTAGTTGAATGTATTTCTAGCCTTCTGCAACTGAAAAATCTTCCCTTTGCCTCCTCCCACTCCCAGTATTAAATGAATCTTCCTTACATGTATTTCCTCTCTAGAAGAACTGAAGTAGGCAAACAGAGTGGGTGTTTGGCTGCTTCTGTAAAGTCAACTTTGCCCACGTGTACAGTAATATGGGGGAAGTGGTCTTCCCCTGCTTCCCCCCTCTCCTTTTGCCTTGTTTTTCTTTTCTGAGAAAATTTTAAACCAGTCCCGTTTATACAGTACAGGTTATGTGCAGTGTTCATGAAATCTATCACAATTGCCATGACTTGGACTCCTCAGTGGCAGTATCAGCAGAGAATCTCAAACAGCATGATAACTAAGTTCGTTATTTTTTGTTTCCCTTTCCATTATATTTCCATTACACGGCAGAGCATGTTAGTGAACCAACAGGTTAAGTACAGTTTGTTTGTCATGATTTGTAAAGCACCATTGGTTTGAATGTTAGTATAGAATTGTTAGTCATCATTTAAAATTCACTTTAAAAATGAATATAGCAAATACACATTGAAATAAATTTATCATCTGTCACTCTTGAATTTTTCTAATTAGATTGTCTTGTAAAACTCATTCGCCATTTCACTTGAAAAAAAAAAAAGCACTTAGCCTTAACCAAGTCAACTGAATTTGTTTTGTTTTGTTTTCCCACAAAGTCATGTCGGTGATTAAATTCCATTTTCCATGTTGGAGCTGATTCTGAAAACAGGGAAATGACATTGACCTTTAATAATAAATATTATTATCATCTCATTTTCATAATGAATCTTCAGTGCGTGTGTGTGTGAATTTGTGTTTTCTGTGTTGTTTTTTTCTTGTAAATTTGGAAATCTCTGCTGTTGGTTGCTTCAAGGAGTACCCTAATTTTTATTTTTATGAAGTTAGTGTAGTATCTGACAGGATAAGTTTTTTTTTCTCTTACTGCTATGTAAGTAATTCATCCTCACTGTAAGATACTGTGATCTACGGTGTGGGAGATGAAGAAGGTAGATGTTCTTCACTGTACGCACTTTTCCTGTGCCCGCTGAAGAGCTCAGTTGTGCAGAATGTCAGATATCTGAAGGCATTGGAACGATGCTTTGAAGCAGAAAGCTTTCTTAGCTTTGTGGTTTAGTCTGGTACATCTGTGGTGATCCTCCAGAACCATGCAGCTTTTCAGCAGTTGAACACTGTCTGGGTTAGTATAGTCAAAGTTATCAGTGAGCAGCTTAGATGTATGGTTTTGCTCAACTTCTACTACTCCTTTTTCAGCCCTCCACTGCTTCTTGCTCCAAAAGGGATGGTCCCAGGGAAGTAGGAGGGGGCGTCTTACTGTGTTTGTGGTAGTCTCTGAACTTCAATTTTTTCCTGTTTGCACAGAAATTTAAAGCATGCTATTCAGTCACAGTCATTTTGCTAATGGCCATTCCAGTGCCTCAGGTCCCAGAACTGCATTTCTGAACACGACAAGCACTTTTAATGTATTACAGTACATACTATTGTTACTGAAAGGCATTTTTATTTATATAACAAGTCTTTATAATGGTTTTAAAGTATTTTATTATGAATCCCAGTTATAGATACAGGAATTCTATATATATAAAAGATAATATATAAATATATACATGGCGTACTGAGGGAATCTATGAAATTGATTTATTACGTTGTGACATGAAATAACAGTGAGCAAACTTGAATGGGGTTGGATATGTTAAAAATGGCTGACATAAAACCAGCCTGTTCAAGAATGAGTATGTCATATTTGTTGTACCACTAAGTCAGGCAAATAGGCTTTTCTTGTTCCTCACTCTGGGTGCACCTTATCCTCTTATGGAGCAAAACAGTCTAAATTTCATCTGTGCATTTCACCTTTCCAGCTAACATTAGGTTTAAAAAAAGAAGAAACACCAGTGTCCAATCCATTTCCCATTGTTTCTGACATGCCTTGAATTGTTTGGGTGTCTACAGTTTAATTTAAGCCATTTTACTGACTATTGGAAGTTTATCTGGTAAAATGTTAATGAAATACATGTATAACGTTTTTCCCTTTATTTGCAACGTGTAATGAATTTTGTGAGTGTCTATTGGGGAAACAATGTGAACAAAGTGGACATACCACCTTAAAACGTATAAGCAGCCATTAATAATATATTGTTGAAGCATTATTGATGAAAATGTTTCCTGGCATTTCATGGCTTTGTCACTGAAAATAAACATGCATAATTATATATGTAAAATGGGATACTTGATTTTTGTCTCTGGGGTTATGTTTGTGCTGTTTAAAATGCACCTAGCTCTCATCTGTAAGGTGAAACCTCTACCTGAGACTAATTTGAACTCTGCATTGTTAAGGTGTTAGCACTTTAAAGGTCATTCAAGAATGGGTTCACTGGATTTTTTTTTCCTCACATCAGCTACCCAATTCAGCTACATGATGTCCTGTTGAGATTTTTTTGGATGATTTTTAAACTCATTTTTTTACAGTGGATTGTCTTTCCGTGAGACTGTATCTATGTCACTTAAACCAGCCCCCAGTTACTGAGAGCAGCTTTCAAAAAGTACACGTACTTGTGTTTTATAGGCTCCAATTTGTCAGTTTGGGCCAAAAAAATAAAAAGTTTTTTTTTTTTTTTTTTTTATAAACAGTCTAACTGATGATGTCATTACACCAGACACAAGTAATAGCTATAAATGGCTTCATTAATCTGAAAAGTGCTATAAGTAAAATACATTTCCTGATTAGTAGCATATTTCAGTGGGATTTGGGGAAAGAAGGTAGATGTTTCACCTTACTAGAGTAAGAGCCAGTAAAGAGATGTGTGTGTGTGCATGTATGCATGTATGTGTTTATTATATACCCTTTTAACTGTTTGATTAAAGAAAAACAAATTCATAGTACAGAAATCCTTTTAAACCTTGTGTCAAGTGTTCCTTCGTAGTTTTAGTTGGAATTACAATTGTTAGTGCCTAAAAACAGCATTTCTAGCAATCAACTTTTCATATGTTTCTTTATGTTTCTTACTGATAGGGGTAGCAAAGCTAATGTCTATTCTTTGCAACAAATAAATGAGAGGGTATATAATACAGAGGGGTTACTAAGACTGGCTACTCATTTTTTGAATGCTTGCATTGTTCTGTAGAAAGTGTTGCACAATACTGAATAAGGGTAAGGGGAATGGTCTGGTAAATGGAATACATAAAATGCTGAGATAGGTGAGTATTACACACTATCAAAACAAGTATTGCAGCCCTGTGAAATTTTGTTTGTGCAAAATGCAAACTAGGTAAACTGCTAGCTTTATTGCATTACCATTGATATTTTCATTCTGCTAAGAGATGATGAATGCATTTGGTACCTGATCAAATAAATTTTCATGACAGCTTTGCAAGGCTGGAATAATTACTTCAATTTTGTGGGAGTTAACTGCGTTGGAATTGATAAGTGTTAGGGAGTGCTAAGTTTGAAGCAGTCTGTGATGGAAGTATACTTAAAAATGTACTAAAAAAAATGATTTCCACAGCTTCTTCACCTGTGCTTGAAATCTGTAGTTTTGTATATGGATGACAAAAAAAAAAAAACAACAACACAAAATATGGGCTTTGTACTTATCCATACGAATACAGTATCACCCCCACACACACGCCTATCCCAGAACATGCTTTTAACATCGCTCCCCATAATTTCAGATTGATTTGCTATTATATAACGCCTTGGTGCGTCACATATGATGGTGGTGGTGTGATGCTTCATGGAATGTCTGTTTTACAAATCCTATTTTTTTTCTGTTTTGATAATGTAGAAGCTATTAATAATAAAATTGCCTGCACTGTGTCAGTGTGCCACAAATAATCTTCAGAATTTTGATAATTACTACCCTGGAATTAATTTTGATTTTGAACTGGTTTTTGGTGGTTTTTTTTTGTTGTTGTTGTTGTTGTTTTGGTTTGATATTTTTTCTCAATTTTTTTCACTTTTACTTACTAAAATGTTCCTTTATGAAAAGCAGGTGGCATTACAATTAATAGTGTGGTTACTTCAATGTGATGAACTGAACCGTGGCGTTATATAATATCAAAACTTTATTTTTTTTGAATCACGAATATCTTACTTGAATAGAGAAGTGCGTATTCACAACTTTCTTCAAAATACCAACGGTTACCATTTGGTATTTAATGTGGAAAAACATATGTGCATGTTTGTGTGTGTATGAGTGTCGTTATATAAAATGATATAACAGATAACATTTTCTGTTTACTTCGTATTCTAGAGATTTCTTTCACAGTTTTCTTCAGTAGTTTGTCATTGACATATATAATGTTCTAATCAGTTTTTTTTTGTTTTTGGTTAAATTTCATAATAGTAGTTATGATGAAAAAATATTCTTTCCTCAACATCATCTGCCATATGTGCTTTGGTCTTTAAATTCAGTCTCCTTCCTTGTATTTGTTTTCTTTACAGAATTGGAATAACTTTTTTTCCTCTTTCTTTTTTTTTTTTTTCTTTCAAAATTACAAATGAATCAACCGAATTTGCAGCAGTGCTGTCTGAAAAAGCTGATATTCTTTCTCCCACTAGAACATACTTTACGACAGTAGAAAATGGTCTCAGCATGTTGAAAAACTTGAGCATGGTACATAAGATGCCTGAGTCAATGTCCCTAGTTTTCCAGAGGCAGATGCTTCAGAATCCCTTAAACACCAGAAACAGACCGTCATTTTATTGCAAGACTGATTCCTTTCTGATTTTCATTTATTCATTTTCTAATAACTCAAGTATTTCCTGATATTGCCATCAATGACATATGGGATGTAATGAAAGTCTTCAAAACAATCTGGAAAAGTTTGTAATTATATAGAATTAACATGGGTTTTACAGTAAAAATTGTGACTTCATAGCTAAGCACAAATTGGCAAATCTTGCAAAAGTTTCAAATTCAGGTGACCCTGTTCCCTGTGTCTTCAAAAAGTTCCATGATCGCAATTTCCTCTAAGACCTCTTTTCTAGTATACTTCTGTTTAAATTTGTGTAGTATTCACATGGCATTGATTTTTGAAAGTCTAGAATGTATAATTCTTTTCTTTCTCAAGGAAAGTTGTATTATTTTTTTCCCCTAGCACTTCTTCCCATAATTGTGTGTTATTTGTCAGTATATCTATTTCTCAGTACTTTCTTTAATTGTTAAAAAGATTTTTGTAGCTGGAATTTGGAAGAAGCGAGATCATTTGTTGTTGTAGTATATGCAGTGGAAAATGCATGAAATTCTGAGTATAAGTCACTTTTACCAATCCTTTGTAGATAACCATAAATTGTAGTGTAACTACTGTATATAGTTTTTATGCAATAAATTAAAACGTCTTCTTCTGTTTGTTTTCATATTAAAAAGACAGTCTTGCTCTGAAAAATTAGTGTGATAGATCAATTTTCATCAGAAGTTTTATAGAACATTTACTAGAACATTTAAAAATGCCTATTTCTATTGTAAACGTAAGAAAGAAAAATGCTCAAATCTGAAAATTGTATTTATTTTATACATGCTTTTCATTATTTTATCTTCCATAGGCACTGTAAAGCAATTTTAAGCTTAACTGATTAAGTGGTATTGAGAGGAGCCTATGACTTAGCCTCTGTTTCAGGACTTAGGAGGTTTCACTCAGATATTTGAAAGGGATGAAATTTTACTATTTTGGTTTTGCCCCTCTTCTCAAGTCTTTAAGTTGCTCTTTTCACAAGTTATGTGGAAGAGTTGCTTGGTACTAAAGTACTTTTCCTCCACACCTCCCAAATTAGATACTCGCATTTGCCATGCAATCAAAGCCCAGGGTAGTTATGTATTAAGTGCTGCAGGTGTAGAGGTAACACCATGTGAACTGAAGAAGCCAGGGCAGGGACATGGAATTTGACAAGATTTTCTTTAAAGAATACTTTTCAAAAGACCTTGAGATTGTAAATGTGTGATTCCTTCTTGGCTGGCTTTTTGATGAAAAATGCACAACACTGAATGAGTGAAGTCACAATACAGAACACTCACATAGTCCTTCTGTACTTGGACTAGTGAATGCTCAGCTGCTCCTTGGCTTGTAATTATCTTTTCCTGTATTTTTTCTTTCTTCTGCTTCTTTTTTTCACCTTTGTTTCTGCTTTTCATCATACCTTGCAGTCGTCTTCACGCATTTCACCTCATGTGAACTTAATTTCCTTTTATGACAAGGTTACTCATCTGGTTGACCAAGGGAAGCCAGTTGATGTAATCTCTTTGGATTTCAGCAAAGCATTTTAAACAGTTTCTCACAGTATCCTTCTGGACGAAATGTCCAGTATACAGTTAGATAAATGATGCAAAATGCAATGGGTGAATGGTTGGGCTCAAAGGGTTATGGTAGATGGGGTTATGTCAGGCTGGTGGCCAGTCACTAGCGGGCTTCCCCAGAGCTTCATTTTAGGGCTGGTTCTCTTTGATGTTTTTATAAATGACTTGAATGCAGGGCTTGAACATACACTTTGTGTATGTTGCTAAATCAGGAAGAGCTATTGACTCCATGTAGGGTAGAGAGGCCTTGCAGAGAGAGCTTGACAAATGAGAGAGCTGGACAATCACCAACCACATGCTCTTTAACAAGAGCAAGTGCTAGATGCTGCCCTTGGAATGGGGCAACTCTGGCTGTATGTACAGACTGGGGCAGGAGAGGCTGAAGAGTGGTCCCAGGGAAAGAGATCAGGGTCTTCAGGTTGATGGCAAGTTGAATGCAAGTCAGCAGTGTCCTTTGGCAGCCAACAGGGCCAACCATATCCTGGGGTGCATCAGGCACAGCACTGCCAGCTGGTCAAGGGAAAGGATTGTCGTGCTCTGCTCTGTGCTGGTGCGGCCTCGCCTCGAGTACTGTTTGCAGTTTGGGGCACCACAATAAAAGGATATCAAAGTATTAGAATGTGTCCAAAGGAGAGCAGTAAAGATGGTAAAGGGTCTAGAGGGCAAGTTGTGTGAGGAGTGGCTGAGGTCCCTTGGTTTGTTCAGCCCAGAGCAGAGCAGGCTGAGGGGAGGCCTCATGGCGGCCTGCAGCTCCCTCAGGAGGGGAGCGGAGGGGCAGGGGCTGAGCTCTGCTCTCTGGGGACAGCGACAGGACCCGAGGGAACGGCATGGAGCTGGGACAGGGGAGGGTCAGGCTGGGGGTTAGGGAAAGGTTCTGCACCCAGAGGGTGGTCGGGCACTGGGACAGGCTCCCCAGGGAAGCGATCATGGCGCTGAGCCTGACAGTTCAAGAAGCGTTTGTACAATGCTCTTGGACATGTGGTCTGATTTTTGGGTGGTCCTGGGCAGAACCAGGAGTTGGATTCGATCCTTGTGTGTCCCTTCCAACTCAGGACATGCTATGTTTCTGTGTGTTTTGCTTTTCAACTCCAATTTGCATGAATATTCTTAGGCACGCGTACATTACACTGAAGCATGAAACATTCGGTTACAGGACACATTGTTTTTATGCAAAGTATCTTATTGCAAAATGGAAGTTCACTGACCAGGTGATGAATAAAGATGTGACTATATTAAAATTAGGAAGTTGGGGGGAGATGAAGTCTTGTATTTCTCTTGCTATCTTCTAAAATTTTTGTCACATTTATCTGTAAAATGTGACATTTCCCAAAGGAGAGAATTTTCTTGACCTCTCCCCCCCCCCCCCCAGTAGTAATTTAGAAATTGTTAGTGGAATATGTTTTAAACAAAGATTATATTTACTTTTCGTTAATGTTTTTTCAGAATGTGTTCTTTTACTCCTTGCAAAAAAAAAATACTGCAGGAACAAACATATAAGAAGTAATTCAAACCTAAGCAGAAAAAAATGTGCAATAGATTAGTGCAGATCGTACAAAATTAGATTTTAAATAGACATAAATGCTAGTAGCAGTTAATTTCTATTTTCATTTTAAAAGTACGAATGCCTTTGGGATAGATGAGGCCCAACACATTTCTGTGATTAATGGCTTTTCCAATTTTGTTTTGTGTTTTGTTTTGTTTTGTTTACGTGATGCGTGCATATACTCACTTATTTGTATCAACAACTCTTGTACATTGTGTTATATGTTTGTTCTTGTTCCCTTATAACTGGAAGCTTAGATGGGAACGTAGTCAGCATTGGTCTCACAGTCTTTGGTATCCTGTCAGCAGGCACAGGAATTTGCACTCTTATTTTCATGATGTGTATGTGGTTGTATTTGTCATGTTGCTTTATGTAAAATTGTTGCACTTCTGGCTGGTACGTGGAAGCAGAAAAAGATTCAAACTGAGGCAGTCAGGTAGAGTTGTGGTTGACTGGATGGTTTAGGTCCCCGTGTGGCACTCCCTGGTTGCACAAAGTTACAACGTCACCTCTGGGTAAACTGGTGCAAAATGTAAGTGTGCACGACAGCATTTTGGACCGTGTAAAGGCATATACATTAACATACGTAAGCTGTTACAATGGATGGAAGGCAGTCTTTAAATTTATTTTAAATCCCAAGGTAAAATTTTAAGTTTTCTGTTGATTACTAGAATCTACCCAGTGGCTGTTGTAAATAGATTTCTTGTGCTACTTCTGGTCAGTTTGGAGACTGCTTTGTTTCTGAAAAATGACAAAAGATGGTTTTGGAGGTTATGGTTTTGTTGGTTGTGGTTTTGTTTGATTTTTACAAAAATCGAGTTTGTTGTATAAATATGTTCCTGAAATACATACAAATCACCTAATATTACTTCGGTTATTTTGTTCCAGTTACAGTTTATTTGATACTGTAGGCCACTGGCTTGCTATTCAGACTTGCTAGGCATGTGAAATAAGGCGCAAGACATGTTTTGGCTTCTCATGAAATAGTTTTTACTGTTTCACTAGTGTGATGAAAATGTGTCATGGTTGCATCATCTTGCTCTTCTGCTGAGATCAGCTGAAGCAGGTTCAGGTGTTCTTGACTTTCCTGTGCTTGGAGAAAGCTGAAAACTCACAGCAGACCAGAATGACAAGACTTCTCTGTGTTACTAGTTTCTCCCGAAAAGCTTTCTGAATTCTAATAGTAGGAGCTGAAAAACATGTTCTCTTATTTCAGTTTTTGACATAAATATGAAGGTTGTTCATGCATGTCTGGAAGTCGAATGTCACACTTCCCCTTCACTGGGGCTTCAAGACTTCTTAAGGTGGTTTATTGTTTTGCTCTGAGCAGCATGTCGGACTCTCCTCTTCTGGTGTGCAACAAGGCAGTCCCCCAGAATCCCATCCCCTTCTTCATTTTACAGAAGCAATAGCAGTTGTTTCTCTCTAACCTTTTCTCAAACAGTTCTATTATAAACTAGAATTTTGGCAAGTTCTTGTAGCAACAAAATTTCCTGGAGATAATTCATGCATAAAATAGTCATGATACCCAAAAGAGCTGTTTTTATTTTCTTAAATGGTTGGGCACAGAACATTCAGAAAAGCATTTATTACTTGCTTTTAGCAGGGATGATTCCAAATGCTTCCATTTGTAGGTCTTAACCATTCAGTTGGTAAGCAGTGACACTCCAGAAACACCTGGTATCAGGTGATACAGCATCTCTCTCAGATCATTGAAATGCTTAACTTCCCTGTAAGACAGTAGTATGAACCAGTCTTCCAATCTCTGATTCCCATTTCTTTCCAAATCTCTTCTCTTTTCTGGACTTGAGAGATCTACAAGAATTTGAAAACCCTGCCAATGCTACAGAGTATAGAAAGGGACCCTCCTTCTCCTTGTAAACGTTAACTTATGCTCTGAACAGTCAAAATCCTGACCCTTGTGGCAGGCATAATCAGCAGTCTATTCTGTGAGGGAATACCCTAGCAGCACCATACTTCCCTACATGCTTTTGGTAAGAGACGCAGTATGTAGCATTTTCAGTGTTTCAAGTTTCCTTAAAATTTTCCTGTACCCCTAAATTTCAGTCAAAGGTGATGTATGGCAGGTGAACTAGGAGAAACTAGCTGAGGAGTGCTGTGTGTGGAGTACAGCTTCCTCTTGGAGTAGCTGAACTGCGTGCCCTGGAAGTGAGACTGGGCATTCTACCACAGAGCACCACTCAGAACTGCCCTGCAGATCCACAGCTTCTAGTACAGGTTGTGGAAAGAACCAAAGCACTTATAGATATTTCCTGTGAGGAGATTGCTGCCGGGGTTGTTCAGTACAAAACCTTGAATGAAGTGACTAACTCAAAGAAGGTCTTTCTTCTGAAAAGTGCATGCTTCAGACATTAGTGGCCAATTGGATTATTTGTTTAGTATTGTGTGTTTAGATAACTAGAGATTCTGTCCTTCCAGACACACCAAAATCAAAACTGCATGCAGTAACAAATGCAGACTGGGATAGTCAAAGAACTTTCAACTGGCACGGTTAAGTAGGACTTCAAAACAGTTTTATATAGAATATTTGATTCTAGGGATTTAGATTTCCTTGTAGAAGAAGAATTGAAGGGAATTACTTCAGACTAATAGATTTTATAGTGGGGGAAAATAAATAGCTTAGTGTTTCTTTTTATTTCTCCAGTTCTTCATAAATCTCCCTTCTCCATTTTTCAGTCTACTTTCTCCTGGCAAAGAGAGACGTAATTCAAAATACACATCATTGACTGGGAAGATAATCAAGTTGGAATGAAATTCCTCTTGACTTTATGTTAATCAAGTATTCATTGATTATTTGAATGTGGCTTTTATCTTAAGCTTCAAGTGGTTAAATCAGCTCATCATACTAAGAAAACTGAAGCTGGAAGGTTACTGAAATAGAAATCACTCAACAGAAGAATTCTATGATTAATACATCTGAAAGATGTTTATGAATAGCAAAGATAGAGTCCATATAGAGGTCTCTTCTGCCACCTTGGAACATAAGTACCTAGCTATTTTTTCCTCTTTTAAAAAAAAAAAATCATATAGGTTATCAGCAGAATTTAATCAGTGGCAGCATTAGAGCTTAAGCAGAAATCAGGTTATAATCTAAATGCATAATAAAGAGATCGTTCATGTCAGGCTGTCCAAATCCAGTGACCAATAATTCAGAGACAGCTTTCATTTGTATTTATTATTATGCTTCTTTTCTCTCTCCTCAAAGCCTTGTCTGTGTGAGAACTGTCTTTAAGACCTTCTTAAAGGCTGTGCTTTACCCTAATTAAAGTTAACTGAGTAGATAATCTCAGCGCTTGGACTTTTTGCATCTGTCCTCATCAGACCACACAGCAATAACTCTAATCTTCCTAGTTTTTATCATGCTGGCGACACGTGGCTGATAACTCTTATGATTTTTTTCCATGTTAATGTTAATTATTCATCGATGTTGATAATTATGTTGCTTTCTTAACCCTTTGCCTGTCCCAAGGAACCTGGTTTACTGTAATCTATAAATCAGTAGCAATTCAGCCCAACAATAAATGATCAACTTTTCTGCAAAACCAAAGAAACACAATTTTTTGCATCAAATTTAAGAAAGACGACATTGACTTCATTCAAGATCTGTTCTAGAAAGCAGATTAAAAAAAAAAAAAAAAAAAAAAAAGAAATATATAGGGCCTTCCCCAGTATTCATTTCATCAGCTAAAGGAAGAAGCTGGTGGTCCAGCTCTAGTCTGAACAGCTAAGGGAAAGTCATTGATCCAGACGATAAATTCTGTTTGATGGCCCTCTAGATTTTTATAACGTTAAGCCTTCACAATAACATAAAAGATGTCTTTGTCCTCTCTAAAGAGATGGTTACAAACAGTTTTATACATAGAATAACAAATGCTGAAATTTGTGATAATGGATAAAATACAATAATGAAGTTACTCTTAAAAGCTAAAAACCATCGGAGTTTCTGATGGCTTTTGGTGATGTATTTTATCAGCACAGAGGTTTTGTAAGAGGTTTTCTTACTGTGAAATCAATTTCACCATACGCAGGTGGGCCCAGACTATCTCAAGATGAGTAATACATTGTCCCGGTGACTATTTTGTCAAAAGGTTATGCTGGAAAGCACAGGTTACAATTGGATTAAAATATTAAAAGGGTCATAATCAAAAGATATATAAAGATCGTAATACCATTTTGTTAATTTATTTACCTGTAAAATAACAACATACTACTGGTCATCAAGGTTTTTTCCTTGTCCTTAGAAAGTTAAAAGGTGCTTCAAAATTTGATATTGCAGTCTAGTCACTTGGTCGTTGCCTGTTTTTCCAAGTCTGGGGAAGTTTGTCTGAAATCTCCTCCTCCTCCTCATTTCATCAGTTCCTTTCTAATAAGCGCTTCGGTTCTGAGACCTCTCTTACACAATGTTCAATTCATATCCCTTTTCACTCTGTGTTCCCTGGATTTGCTTTTGCAAAATGAAGGAGTTTTGTCTTTCAGAGCGGGAAGGTCGCAGGAAGCGATTCAGGAGGTGTCATTGACCTTACACTGGATGATGAGGATGATGGCTCTTCCCAAGGTAAGAGAAATAGATTTTGCTAGCAGCAGGGGCAGTTGAGCTGCAAGTATTATTCCATCCCCTTGAATGATAGACAGAAATAAACATCTGTTTCAGTTCAGTGTATTTTATTCCTTGTTGTTTCTGTTATGCAAGACCTTTACTGAAGTATTCTGATAGGTCTTAAATAAAAGGAATCCTACACAGTGTAAAATACTGTCTTTAAGGTTTTTACCTTTCCCTTAATTTAAGCACTGTTGTTGTCTATGCCTAAATTTGTTAAACTCGTGGAACAATCTAAGAAGTTTGAATTGTTTATTACATTTTTGAAACTTCCTCTACATGTATTTCATCTTCGTTTACCAATTAACTAAGGACCTTTCCACAGTTGATATTCAGACATTAGATTGTTACAGCTTCTAATCTTTTTTTCCCCTGAATAAACAACTTTGTGTGCAAGAGCTTAAATACCAGATGCAGATCTGTTCTTGGCTTGGGGTCTGTATGCCAAGATTAGAGTAAATATAGTTGTGCTTTTATGTCCTTTGGCAGTGTGGATGCATTTCACTGCTGTGACTGCAATGTTGCAAGCCCATTTTCTGGCATGGAAATTAAGCCCCTCTTCTTTTCCATTTTGTGATTTAGATTTGTAGTTTTATTTATGCCTCCAATAGTAATGATTTCCATTTTATGTTCGTTTCCATAAATCAGATTGTCCTGTCTTCTCCAGTTCCAGAGTTTTAGTGAAGATGATACTGTTCATTCATCATTGGAACGTTTCCTTTATTAATTCTAACCTTAATCCTGAGCTTACTACATACCTAGTTTTCATTTTTTTCCTTGCTGATTTTTTATTTACGTAGCTAAAGAATCTTTTGCTACTTGTTTCTGTTTACTTAGTGCCATGTAAATTGGTCATCTTTTATCATTTCCTGCAGCTGGAATCTCAGCAGGACTCTTGATTTGTCAGGGACAAATGAACTTGCTTCCATGTGAAATCAAAAACAAACCGGGAAAAAAAATAGCGCAGACTGTCCTTGTTGCTTGAATGACTTTTTTATAGCCCTAGTGTGTCTGGATTCTTACTAGTTGAATCATGAGCACATCTTCTCTAGGTCATGACTAAGAATGTACTCATTCAAATTATGCATAATTTAAATCATGCAATGGCAGTTGAAATGTGCAGAAATCTGTACATATTCAAAGTGAGCACGTGTACGCATCTCTATAGGAATCTCTTCAAAGAATTTGCTGGACACTGGGAAATCTCTCATACCCATGTGAAATATAAGAAGTTTGAACTAATCACAAAAACCTGTTATTTGATGAAAGAGCAGGAAATATCTCAATTTGTGTTTTCAAAATGAGCATCCCTTTGCTGCTGCTTCTGTAGTCGTTGTTCATCAAAAGAAAACTGTTTTCATCAAATGGCTTCAGAGAAGTAGCTCAGCTACTCATTTACAGGCAGAAAGAGTGCAGAAAGACTGCACTTTCTGTTGTATTATCTTTGAGATCTCGTGTTAGGTTTATCATATAGCAGTTTGTGAAGGGCACTGCTACTTCAAGCTATTAGTAGCTGGTGTTAAAGACAGTTGAGTGAGACCATCAAAGTAGTCTCCAATTGCTAATCAATAAAATAATCATGTTGAGCCACACCGCCATTAACCCTGTTCTTAATGCTTTGTAATCTAAATGACATACTTAATGGATATTTTCTAAACATGTTCTTCAGTGCGTTGCTGATACGCTTTCTCAGGAGTATTTTTTATTTTTACGTTGTGTGTTCTTTAACACAAAGTGGTTCTCATAACCACTGAGTTAGTGGTTGCTGCATGTGCTTTTTTATTTAGGGCAAACCTTATTTGAATGGATGCCCTTAAAACTTACTCTCTTGCCTTGTGTTGTCTGGGTTTTGGTGGTACCTTCTCTGCCTATTACTACTCTAATCTAGTTTAAAAATCCAGCTTCTCAATTCTCCTTGTGGATAGAAGGCCTGTTTACATACAGGCTTGGACTCAAATGTATATTTTATGTTACAGATAAACTATAAAGCAGGAAAAAATACTGCTGTAGCAAATTACAGATACAGATACTGTATTTCTCACTTCTCCCAGTAATTAGTGAGTCATGTTCAGGAGTGTGACAATGTAATAAAATAAAACTTTTTAAAAAATTATAGAATCATAGAATCATATTGTTATTGTTATTAATTCATATTGTTATTGTTATTAATAAAGCAATTCCCCGTTATCAAGAAAATGGCATGAAAATTCGAAACAGCAACAGACAGGGCTGACTAATAGAGATTGAATAAAGGAAAGAAGCAGCAAATAAAAGAATGTAAGCATCAAAGGTAGACAAGAATTACCACTTTTTAAGAAACAAGTTGAGTACAGCAGTATTTAGGCCCTTTTTTAGGTTTTAGGCCATAGAAAAATACAGGTTTCCAAATTCTGCTGAAATACATAAACTTAATGATGATAAAATGAAACATTATGGAGTATAGGGAGGCAAAAGACTGGGAGGATGAAAATATGGGGAACTGAATGAAATTCCTACAGTTTGGTTTGCAGTATGAAAAGATGAAAGAAATGTCATACTAGGAAATATTTTTTGATAATCTGAATGATGGGAAAAAAGAGGTTAAATAGCTCTGTGATGTTCTAATTTCTGTTTGCTATTGTCTGTAACTTTGTTTTGTTTTAAAGCTGAGGCCAAAAAGCAGAATCAGACACCTGCTTCAGGATTGAGTATATCCACTCAGCCCTTGTCCCGCCCTGTGCCGTCTTTGCAACCAACCAGTCAGCAGCAAACAGGTGTGCCAACAAGTGGACCCTCCCAGACCACCATACATGTAGTACCTACAGGTAACTTCGTTTTACATCGTTGAATGTGCTGACTGCTTTTTCTTAAGCTAGACTCTTGTGTTCTCGTATTGTAGTAAACTTTTCAGGTGAATATTGAAAATGTTTGAGTCACTTAAGAATCTTCCATTCTAGTCAATATCCCTTTCTTTTTTTTTTTTTTTTTTCCTTCGTGGATGAAGTGGAAGGGAAAGATAGTAAGTCCAGATGGTTTGGAAAGAAGCAATTCAGGATTAAACGAATTCCACGGAGAGGAGAAAATACTGCTAAGGATGGTCCAGAGCAAAAAGAAGACCAGTAAATAGGATAGCCATGGAAATTCTTAACAAAACCTGATTGCATAAGTAAAAAAATCTGTAGCAATTATATTATTTGAGTAATAGAAGAAAAAGCATTAGCAACATCACTACTCTGTCTACCTGCACTTCACAATTAATTCTTCTGGCAGAGTGAATGACAAGGCTGACAATAAAGTTCCACACCTACTTGGAAGTATACGGAACGTATGTTTTGTATGCAGTGATTTTTTTTTCCCAAATGTGAAAAAGAAACATAGTTCCCCTTTAATTCTTTTTCTGTAGATAATTGTTGAAGATTAGATGGCATTAGAATTGTCTTATGACCAGCTTTTATCTTCTCTACAGCTATCCTTACACACAGGACTTCTTTTATTTATATACAGATCAGACTTAGTAATAGTAAAAATCCTGTTTTTTTAAAAAAACTTTATTTTTATTTATTTATTAAAGCAAGGGGGGTGGGAGGGTGTTTTATTTTGTTTGGTTTTATTTTAATTATTGTATTTTGACTTAATACAGGTTTTTTTAGTCATCAATCTGATTATTTTGGATATTTTGTTTATCTTTTCTGTTCTTATTTGGATAGATGTTGGCATTATTATTTCAGGTGAAAATTACTATTTGCTTAGGTTGTTTTCTCCTTTTTTGCGTTATCAAAAGCAGATAGAAATTTGCGGAGACAGCTTTTATTTCGCATGACTCAGCTGATTGGTTTCCGAAGGAGGTATGCACTCTGAGATAGAGATATCACTTTCATGTTGTGGAATTCCATTATAGGTTGTCGTCTGTTTTTCTTTTTCCAGCTCCGACAACAGTGAATGTAACTCATCGACCAGTGACTCAAAGTGCTGCAAGACTTCCTATACCACGGGCCCCTGCTAACCATCAGGTGGTCTATACCACTCTTCCTGCACCACCACCTCAGAATCCTGTAAGAGGAGCTGTCATGCCAAGCCCAAATTTAAGGCCAGTCAATCCACAGACTGGAGGTAAGGAATTCTTTATTCCATACACAATCCATAAAGGGATTCTTTATTCCACACACATTCTTTATTCCATACACAGCACAGCTTGATACATTCTGCCTGATGGATATGTTTTTTGTTTTTTTTTTTATAATACTAGTCTAAATTATAGAGGTTCTTCTTCTTACTGTTTTTTTCAATTAATGGACTTGAGAAGATCTCAGACCATTAAGAAATCATTCCTGCTGTAGATAACGTAGATGAGGAAAAAATGGCATGAAGTTATCTCAGGCACTGTCTGTGACAGCTGTGCATCTCTGGATGACATGCCCAATGCTTCACAAGGTAGTAGAAAGTAATATAATGAGCACAGCTATTCTGTAGAAGGATAGTTAGAGACCATTTTGTTACTATGCAGTAAGATTAAAATCTATTCATATGTACTAAATTATATTTGATTTCCTGTCTAAAAGTTCATTTTATATCAGGTATCCTAATGTGATTCCATAACAATGTCTGATGTCCTGTGCCCAGCAATTTTTGCAATTTTCTCCAGGCTTAGACAGATGAAATTTCTCACCAAACACAACCATTTCCGATACATGATTGAGTTTGACTAGAGATGTCAGCAAGTTTCTCTTGACTTCACAAATGTAACCAGTGTCTTCCCATACTAGTAACAAAAAATTCTGAAATGAATAAAATCTGTTCACAATAAAAAGCCTTTAAGTTCAATTACAGTTTATATTTTGCTAGTAAGTGGTGGATTTTAATCGCCTTTTTTAGCTCCCCACAACTTCTCTACTATGTTTAATTCAACTTGGTTGAACATGTTTCCCTGTTCTGTTGCACTACAAGGCTACATTTATGTGACTCCAGGTAATGAATTTTTTAGACACCATCTGTTTAAGCCAGACCTGGAACATTGTGTGTTTGAACAATGTAAGACTGTGCCTGCATAAAATAATTGATGCATTGTTCTGTAACACTTGTTTTTGGAAAAGAGAATATCCATGTATGTTTGTAGCAATTTAAATCAAAGCATCCCTTATGACTAGGTGCAACTGCATTGCCTTAGGCTGTGAAAAATCAGCTGTGCTAGTGAGGCAGAACTCGATCAGACAGTTCTTGAGCTATGTCTGTGAAGTGTTGGGATGAGGAATTCGAGTGTTCCTCTCAGACTACTTGTCCATATTCCTTGAGCTTCAGATACTGTGGTGCCATGCAGACTGGAGTTCAGGTTCTTCTGACTGACAGTATCTTCTGAGGTGTATGTCTACATCTTGTGTTCCTGCTGGTGAGAGGCAATAAAAGGCAAGGGTAATCTCTACCCACGCTTCGTTTTCATCATTGCTGCCCTTAACTACAAGTTAAGGGCAACAAACCTGTGTGATCTACCTGTTGTTCTGGAAGGAGTTTTGAGTATGTAATGGTTCATTTACTTAATTATTTTTAACAACATTTTCTCCTGCTGAGGCTAACCATCTGGTGTTCTTGTCCTGAGGTACAGGTGATAGTTAGCCTCAGCAGGTTGAAGACCACATTATTTGGAATACAGATTTCTTCGAGGCTTTACAATTGCATATCAGATGCAGATGTTTCACTCAGTGATAGCAAATATATATATATTTAAATTGGGTATCTTGATCCCTTCTAGCTGTCATGAGTTTTCACTTTTTAGCCCATCCTGCATTTTACCATCTTTGTTATACAGAAATACTGCTGCTGATGAGTTGGTTTATATTATCACTGAAATTCTTTAGTGTCAGTAGCAGGTGTTTAAGTAGTAACACCTCTATGTTGTGTATACAGAAGATTAATTTTGAGAATTCATCCAACATGTTTTGCATACTTGTAGTTTGTTCTTCTGCCTCATCTAAGTAGTATATCTACCTGATATTCACAAAGATGCACTCAGACAGAAATAATACTAAATTTGTACATTACATGTTCCTAAGGTATTTCTCTCCATCTCTCTTCAGATTATTGTGATTTCATATAATTTGTGTAATTTAATGTAATTTAATTTAGTATTACAGCTGTGCTAAAGCAGCACATACTCATAATCAAGGATTTTCATACATAAGGAATAGCCAGTTTTGATGCTTGTTCATCCTGTAGGAGTTTGCATAGTTTAATTAGCTTCTTAGACGCTCATGCTAATAGGAAAAAAATGTGAAGCGGCTAACTAGGGTTCAGCACTTTAATTTAACTACTTTTTACTGCGTTCTAAAAGCACTAAGATTTAGCACTGTTTCAGCTGTCTCAGAGTCATGATTTACTTAGACTTCTGATACTCATCACCCATGGTGATAACTTGATGATTATTCATAGACAGAAATTATCAAAGAATAGCTGTGGTTTCCTGAAATGTGTCTCTCTGTGAGCTACTCATTCTTTCTATTCAGAAGTATTAGAATGCTTGGATTTCATACAAATGTGGATCTAGGGGGTACTGGAGGTTGCCCCAGATTTTGTATTTCTAGACAGAAATAGAACAACATGCTGGGCAACTGATAAGAATGGGAAAAAAAAAAAAAAGAGAGAGCTCACAGAATATGCATGTCCTATCATTAAATGGACAAAATAATACTTAAGTATTATTTCTAAGACTTAGTATAAAATGAATGACTACTTGGTCATTTGCAAAAGTTGTGAATATTATGTACAAAGCTATAATATTACCTAGTTTATTCCTGCCAGCCAGGTCAGTTTGCTATGGGATTTAATGAAAAATAATTCCTGTGAGTACATATCCATAGTGGTGCTCATTCTGTGAGGGAAAACAATCTTCTTGGACGGTTACTTATCTTTTCTAGTTCTGTGCCATGCACAGCAGAGTCTTCCAGCATTTGAATACTGATATCATCCTGCTGCTGCAGTATGTCTTTTCCTGTCTGAATCCCAAAGTGATCAGATTTTCATCTTCATACTCAATCTCCCTGAATCTTCCCAACCTCCCCTCCTTACCCATTTCTTTCACGCTACAAAAGATAACATTATTCTATGTCCTCTGCAGACATGAGTACTCACTCTCTTTTACAGCTTCAGGGAAGGGGAGGTGGCTTTGTTTTAGCACAGTAATTCTGGTCTGGTGGCAGTTTGAGGAGCGTGTGTCAATTTGAAATTTGGTGTCATCCAGCTGAACCAAGGAGTTTGGCTTCCAGTGTTCTGTTTGGCTGATTTTAAGTATTGAACACCCAAGAGTGTATTCGTTGTGCTTCTTATAGGCATGACAGTACGAATGCCTCAAACAACTGCGTATGTTGTGAACAACGGACTAAGTCTTGGGTCTGGAACACCTCAGCTTACAGTGCATCATCGACCACCACAAGTGCATGCAGTGAGTACAGTAATTTTGAAATGAGTTAATTTACAGGCTTGTCTCTGCATTAGCATGTCTCAGATTGCTTCTTAGTGTGAACTGCAAAAAAGTGAAATGTCTTGTAGACACTTTCCAGACAGTTTACGTGTATAACACCACTATATCACCTACAGAAAGTTCTGCCAAGAACAGTGAAAGATGTGTGATCTTGTTAGCTTACACCACAGTTCTCCAGATCGCCATTACTGCATATTGAAAAATGATGCATGAATTGTCTGCAGGTGACTTGTGTAGTCAGGGGTACAAAAGAGCTGCCACAACAAGTTTTATCATGATGTGAAAATGTAATTCTTGTGTTTAAATGTTTGTCATGAATTAGATGACAGCACTTCTTTACTGTGCAGGTGATGGAGCACTGACACAGGTTGCCCAGGGAGGTTGTGGAGTCTCCTCCTTGGAGATCTCCAGAAGCCACCTGCACATGGTCCTGAGCTCTAGGTGGCCCTTCTTGAGCAGGGTGTTAGAGCAGGTGGCCTCCAGAGGCCCCTTCCAACCTCAGCCATTTGGTTGTTCTGTGATTCTGTGACCAGTTTTTCTGTACAGATGTTTGTAAAGTTTAGGTAGAAGAACACAATGCAGACAACATCCTTAAGGTTGCCAACTCCCAGATTTTGGAGTTTGTTTATTTATTTATTTATTTATTGTAATTAGTGTTGTCAAATTTAATTTGGGTTGATTCCTTCTGCCTCACCTCAAACCTTTTTTGCTAAGTGTTCCAGAATTTACTCTGGAATTTCATACGGTTTGGGTACTGAGACTGAACTAAATACACTGTCTGCATACTCAGTTGTTTGGTAGTGACATCATTTCCATCTCCTGAAATGGTAAATGTATTACCAACAAGGTGGCTAACCACTTTGGATCTAGACATCATTCAACTTCGTGCATTCCCCAGTGATAAATAACAAGAAGAAAACAAGCCGGTATCACACGCACAAAACTTAGAGGACAAAGATTATCTCAGATTCCCAGATAAAGAAGTTCCTGGCATGAGAGTAACAAAATTTCATGCTTGTTGTAACCACATTCCTAAACTCAAGTTAACTAACATAAATGATAGTCCTAGGAAAGTTTCTATAATCTACAAAAATTCAATGGAAAGCCACATTTGTGCCTTTATTTCACAACTTTCTGGAAACTGGGGCTAAAATTTTGTGATCAATTCACGGTGACAATATCCATGTTGTGCCGTTACCTGTTCTTCCTCTTGTGGCTGAAAACCTACCTGTTGAAAAGATGATGTTAAACTGCCAGCTCAACCCACTGTCTGGGGTGTTTTGGGTCAGGTATAAAATAGCTCAAGCAGGTTGTGAACCTGACTGCTCAGCCTTGGCTAAATGGCTCAGTGTTCACAGTCCATCACCTCATGGGTGGGAAGCAAAGAGGGAAGTAGCTGTGGTGATGATACAGGCAGTGATTTGTATGTGAATAATGACTTCTGACATCCTTAGTCCCACCCCTTCTCACCCTTTGCTGTTGCTCTTGTGCCTGTGTGCTCTCTGCACAGTCATGATGGTTGGGTAATTGCAGGCTGATTTGTTTCTGTTTGCTTTGGGGATGATGAATTATAACCTCCTTCCACTGCTGGAGACTCTTATCTTTCCCTTATTGCTCTTATATTGCTTAGGAGCCACCACGCCCTATACATCCTGCCCCACTCCCCGAGGCACCACAGCCATCACGCCTGCCCCCTGAAGCTGCCAACACTTCTCTGCCTCAGAAGCCACAGCTGAAGCTGGCACGGGTACAGAGCCAGAATGGTATTGTGCTGTCATGGAGTGTCTTGGAAGTGGACCGGAGTTGTGCCAGTGTGGACAGTTACCATCTCTATGCTTACCACGAGGACCCGAGCGCCACTATGCCTTCCCAGTGGAAGAAGATAGGGGAAGTGAAGGCCCTTCCCCTACCTATGGCATGCACTCTTACTCAGTTTGTGTCTGGCAGCAAATACTACTTTGCTGTCCGGGCTAAGGACATCTATGGACGTTTTGGACCCTTCTGTGACCCCCAGTCCACAGATGTGATCTCTTCCCAGAGCAGTTAAACTAGAGATCTTTGGAGCCTTTAAACTTGTCCTTCTACCAAGAGTTTACCCCCGGTTTTGGGAAGGTTGATCCCATGCATGAAATTGATTTTTAAATCCACTCTCTGCAGGATTATTTTAGACGGCTGTGTGATACACTACATGAATTGAGAACCAAAAGAAAAATAAAGTCTCACCTGCAGCAAGAGAACCTGTTTTTCTGGATAGCTCAAGTCATGGGTCATTTGAAAATTGTATTTTCCCTCCCGTGACAGCTGTTCCACCTACCTTTTGTTCAAGGGCACTTTGGATGCCTGGGATTCTGCTTCAGAGTGGGAACAAGATAATAAATTGCAGTTAGTCTGAAGCAAAGCATACACATCTGTAGTATCTATCAAGGCACTAACACGAGGGCAAGAACAGATTTGTATCTTGCACCTCACCGCTCTGTGAGCAGGCTGTGATGTGAAAGGTGATTCAAGGTCTCACTTTCATACTGGAAGATTGAGTGGTCCGTTCTCATTTTACAAGCTGTAATCAGCTGTCTGAGGGGAGGAGAGGGAATTTTAGTCTGGCCAGGGACCCAACATGTGTGTGAATTCGGAGGTGTTGGAAAGCAAAATTGTCCCACTACCTCCTACCTCTCCTAAATAAGAGCTCTCCTCTACTATTGCCGTCTACCCTCACTCACGCTGGGAGCATTCCTAGGTCAGATCAGAAACTGGATTGTAGAGACTGCATTCATATCTCTCTAGCTCAGATAATTTCTCTGCCACTCTCCTCATACACACAGCCCAATTTTTTAGATTTATTTTGTGCCTTAAAGAGTAATTTCAGAAATAAATGTAGCCAGATACCTTGTGGTGTTCTTTTATTTGCTTGGAGTTACTTCTCCTTTCACCCCTCTAGCCAGCCTTTCATTACCGCTTCTCATCTTTGTGACCCACAGTGATTGTTTTTTTCTTTCTGTAGACTAGGAAGTGTGACATCTGCTGATGCTGGATTCGTTTTTATCTGCAGCACCACTCAACCCTTTCCTCGCTGTAATTATTGAGTAGTTGTTTTTGTCCTGTGAAGAACATTAGAATACACAGACAGTATTTTCCACCAGTCTTTCCCTGTTCTTTTGGGAAAGCCATATGCTGCAGTTCAGCCAAAGAAACCTCTGTGGTGTTGCACCATGAAAGCTTCTACTTGTTAGCACTCAGTTTGGATGTTCAGTTAGTACAAAAAGATACGAAACTGGCTTCCCAGTCCTCTTCTCTGTTCCAGTCTGCCTCTGCAAAAAGCTAAAACACCCAAAGTAGTTCAGACACTGGCCCAAAACTTGTGAGCAACTGCAAATGTTACTAGAAGCTTTCATGATGCTTCTGAGCTGAGAAAACAAAGCGGTACATCTGCCCCACTACCCTGTCAGGGGAACTTGCTTTTTGCATAACCAAACTAACACACCTGGATGAGAAAGGATACGTAAGGTTTATATTTTGGCACTTATAAGAACAAGGACAGCAGTCACGTTCCTTTCCAACAGAACTAAGCAGAGAATTTAGAATGGAAAGATAGTTTTGTTTCGTTTTTTAATCTACTTCACCATCTGGCAAAACTGTAGAGGACACACATAACTCCAGTGCTATAAAAACAAGAAACTTTTAAATATAAAGCAAGGTTGAAAACGGGCAGGAAAAATTAAATCCCCAAATGTGGCTGGTGAAATAAACTATGAGCTAATGGGTTCTTCAGTTGTATTCCCTTCAAGAACCTTAACGGTGAAAGACACTCCATTGTAGACTTCTGTCTATACTGAATTACTGCAGTCCTTCACGTAGCTGGGATTGTCACTTCTGTCAGGTGAGTAACAAATATTCTCTGTATGGATACTTGCATTTAAAGTATGGCAGTTTTACTGATCTGGGAGAGCAAAAATTCTGTCTAAACCCAAGTATCATGAGAGAAGGTTCACACTCAATCTCATGTATGAAAAATGTGTTACCCTTCCTTTGAATAACAGTTGTCCCTGTATTTCTGGTGCCAACAATCAACAATGCCTTGAATTTTTCTATGTTCAAGTAAATGTTTTGTCTGCCTATTTCAAGGAATAATTACTTAATAATGCATTTAGTCTACTTATGGGAAGTTGAGTCCTTATAAAGCCAGTTCTGTTGTAGAGGCTTAGAGCAATTCCTTCCAGTTGATGGCTGTTAAGTCCTCCTTGGGCAATTACTTTAATGTTTTTGAGGTGGTACCAAAGGGCCGTTGGCCGTATCAGTACAATGAGGTTTTTATAGTTTGAAAGTTAAAAATAAATATTAGAATACAACCTGGAACTTATGCTGCTTATTTAATTTTGATTCCAGCCCAATCTGTAAATCAACTTTTTTATAGTTTGTGCTTGCTCTTAGGTCATGGTTGTTACTAGCTTTGTCTTGCTTGAGCTAGGCGGGGGGTGAAAGTCCTGCGTTAGAATTTCTCTCTTTCCTCCAATGGAGGTATTATTAGGGATGGTCTGGTACTGTGTTTGGAGGTTATGTGGACTGCATCTTTAGAGAGAGGACTCATCTTTATTTGCTAAAGAAAGACGTAGTTCTCAACTGAACAGAGTAAAAGCGGGCTTCTTGCTTAATAGATCTGTTTCTGCTATGTATGGCAAAGTGCAGTTGATTTTTGTGACTAGAGCAAACTGGCTAGTTGCTATTTGCTGACTGAAGCCATCAGTGTTGCAGGGTGAAAGCAGACTCTTCTTTCATCGCAGCAGAGATGTTAAGATCCAATTTCAGGATCTTACGCAAGTGGTGGTGGTGGCAAAGTATGTGACGGAGCCTAGCTTGACTTCCAGATGTCTAGCTCGGTTTGGAGACATTGCAGGTAGCTGGTTAACACAGATGCCAAGAGAGGACTATGCCACTCCTGTAAAATTATTTTCACGGTGACCAGATCTCTGCAGTGAGTATTTACCTCTTACTTTAACAAACAGGAGTATTGCTTAATTCCTTAACTCAAATGGCACTTTTCCCAGTGTTGTGGGGTGGCTGTTTTTTATTTATCCTTTAATATCCCAAGAAAAATAAAAGTATTGGGGAAATGAATTTCTGCCAATAACATGTTCAAAAAGAATTGGTTTCATTTCATAGACTATATTTGAAAGTATTACCAAAATATCCAGGAACAGTCCAGGTCTGTTAACACAGTGCTTTTAGACTGGGCTCATCATGAAAATGGCAGTTGCTGAAGTTTTCCAGTAATTCATTTTAAAATATGCTAAAAACCTCGCTGTGACTTTCAGGTGGTAGAATAGAATAGTTCAGTTGGAAGGGACCTACAGCGATCAAGTCCCACTGCCTGACCACTTTCAGGACTAACCAAAAGGGGCATTATCAAAATGCCTTCCCTGCACATTTTTCCATCTTATTTTCAGTACCTTGGTATAAATTTGTTCCTGTTTTATTATTTGTGTTGTTGCCACTGGGTATGTGACATCTTAGCAGCACTACCTTGGATCTAGTTCTCCACATTTTGGAAAACACTGCACTGATTCTACACTTGTGTTTTCCATCCTCGCTTTCTGTTTTGTTTTAGGTCTGGTTTGGTTTCTTTGTGTAATACCTGGGCATGTGGATGTCCAGGCTGAACGTAATTTGAGTTAGTTCAGGCTCTGGTTGGAAGGGAAGCCCTAATGTGGTGTACTGGTGGCGAAATGCCCTTCTCTTCCTCTGAGTTTCTCTTAACCTACAGCTTCACTGACCTCCTTTATTTCAGTACAAGTCTAAAAAAGCTTTATTGGATTCAAATAACTAAACCCTTAGGAAAGGTGCAGACTGTAGGTATAGCATCTGTTACTGCAGCTGCATGGCAACTTGAGAACATGGGAGGGTGTAGGGGCTGGTTCCTCTCAGGCTGTGTAATTCTGGGCTCCAACCCAGCTTCCCTGGGAGTAGCAGCTGGCCCAGGTCTCTGCTCCTTTATTTATTTGTGCTGCCCTTTGCCATGTTAGATCAATGAGCACAAGCACTGAGACACTCACCCACCCCTATGTTTTTAGCACAAGGCTGGAAATGCCCACGGTGTCTTCCCTGTAAAAATAAGGGGTCTTATACTGACTGCTTCCTTTGAAAGCAATGGCAAAACCCCTCGTGCCTTCAGTGGGAGCATGACTGGGCCCAATAGTAGGATCTGAGCACTGTTTTGTACTGTAACAAAAATATCCCTTCACCCTTTCCATTACACTGTCTGTCTGAAGTGTCCAATATATCAGAATCTGTATTATACGTAGGACCAGGTAAAATCTGTTCTTGCTCCCCAAACAGCCATTCCCCAGTTCTAGACTATTGTATACACTGTACAGTCAATCTGTGATTCTGCCTTCTTATAAACTCTTCAGTATTTTCATTTAGTAAAAAATATCCAGATTTTTTCAAATAGAAGCTAAGATATTAAATATATATATATATATATTTAGTTAGGGGTTGGCGTTGTGTGCAAACACTGGAGGGAGGAGTTCAAATGACATTCACAGAGCCAGCCCTGCCACCGCCTGTACTCCCTTCTGAGGGGAGAGGGAAAAAAATGACAGCTAAGAAAAAGCAAAGGAATTGATTTTTCCTTTTCATACCTTCTACATACCCATTAAAATGCCTCTTTATTTCTCATTGCCATTGTGCAGGCTGAGCTTTTTTTAATATATTATATACATATATATATATATTTGAAGTGCTGTCTTAATTTAATGGGGTTTAGCTGTAAATAAGGTAACTGGGTAGTAGCTGTTTGGGGAGGCCTGTTCAGCTGTAGTAAGTTATGGACTATTGAGTCAAACATGCAAAAGTCTTTGCAAGCAACTCAATCTGATTTCTTGTTTTGTTTTACAGCTGGACTTGTAAATACGAAAAATGTAGGACTGCTTTGATGTCCAATTTAAACTGGGCAGTTGCAAGCACTCCCCCATTTTGTATGTACTGTAGATTTGTGTGTGTGTGTGTATGTGTGCGCGTGTGTGTGTGGTACCTGTAGTGGGGTTTTGTCTGACAAGCCTGAAATTTATACTTTGAAATAAACTACTGGGTTTTTAACGTTTTGAGTCATCTGTGCTTAGTTCCAGACCTCTCAGGAGACTAAAGTGCCAAGTGTGTGCTCATCCTCTACAGCCGTGCTGCCACCTGGGGGAGGGGGCAGTGCAGGCACATCAGCATTGCAGGCGTGTTGTCACCTTGACCAAGGAACATGGAGCAGCTCCAGCTCCTTCCCAGCAAGTCAGGTGCGTGATGCTGCTCTCCCAGCCCTCTCAAAGGAGAGAAAGTGAAAGCAATGCTGTAAGGCCCAGGAAGTCACCTTCCAGACCCTCGCAAAGCAGAGGCTCAGTGTCCTGAGCAATCCAGTGACCCGCTCCCCTCTCCCTCCAAAGGGCTGGCTTTAACCTCTGACAAAAGAGGTCACTCTTGGAGCAAGCAGTGGGGAGAGGGCACGGGTAGAAGCCAGGATAGCATCAAACTCTGGCTCGTATGCCTTGGAACCAAGTCCCTGCTTCACCCACAGGCACTATGGTAAAAGCTGGCTCTTGGGCCCAACACAGCACTGCTGCTGAACGGCAGAGGACTCAGACTGAGCTCCTGGGGGACAGACAGACATGCCTACCCTGCGTTAGTGCTGAGCCCACACTTCAAGGGTCACACAATCAATGTGTGATGGTAATAAGTAGTTTCCCAGCACTTATTAAAACTTGTTTCAAGTCACTGACCAAAAGAGTATGGACTCATGTAAGTGATGGCTGAATACAATCACACTTGAGAGTGCAGAGTTTCTCAAGCGGCCTATTTAGCGTAAGACTCTACATCTTGCACATAGTTTTGACCATTGCGTTTATCATAAAAATGTAGCATAACCACTCTGCTCCAGCACTGCTGTAATTGCAGCTGTGCGGGCAGAAAGGGAAAAGTGTGAACATCAAGGGCCCTCGTTTTGCTGCGGAGCAGCCTTGCCATACACTCAGTGGTACATCTGGAAAGCGGTGCTACACCCTCAGAGCGGGACGTACATACCGCGAAGTGCACAGAGTACAGGTGATGTTGTGTAACAGCATGGGCACTATAAAATGGCAAGGGGGACAACAAATCACGAGAGAGAGCAGCACAGCACCAGGTCACTGCCACAGAAACACACCGTTACTACCTGGGGAGCTCCGTGCGATGCTGCCTGGACACGCACGCACAGGCTAAGTGGTGGCCATCTCCAGCTACAAGCAGAGTGCACCGCTGACAGCTCTTGTTCCCCCCATGGGAGCTGAGGCCATGCAGGGTGGGACGGGGCTGGATGGGCTGGGGTGAGGCTAATGCTGGATTTCAGGAAAGGGGGGGGTGATAAAGGAAGCAAGAGTTCACATTTGATACAGCACTTCTGGGGACATTGCTGGGAGGAGACAAGGCCTCTGGAGGTGGTCTCTATTGCCTCAACAGCAAGTTTCTTTCTTTACCTTAGTGCAAGGGATGAACTCCTCTCCACCACCTTTCCATGCCCTCCCCAAATCAGACAAAAAAAGAAGTCTGCGTGCCTCCCCACCAGCCAAGCCTGAAAACCTTAAGTTTGAAGGGCAAAAAACTACGGGACATGAAAGAAAAAAGATGCATGGGGGGGATGTGAAAAACGGGACATTTTTTTGTAACATACCTTTTGATTTTTTCCCCTTGGACAATAAGCTCTGCAGAGGGAGATGAGCTGATGAGTGAGACCTCTTCGCCATTCAGCTGCCTGAGAATTAAGCTGTCAGCGCTGTCACTCCCTGCCCTACAGGTCAGCACAGCCGTACTCACAGCCTTCTCTGCTCCCTGACGGTGCTGTGCTGGCAGCAGAAGCTGGACCCCAGCTGCCATGGTCACAGCTGGCCTGCTGCCAAAGGAAGCACATGGGGCAGTACAGTAAGAAGAATGCAGTGACCTGCTCATATTTGGTGTTTATCCCAAAAGCATCAAGCCTGCTGCCCTATAAGGCCAGAACCTGCAATAAGCATCACAGTGAGGGCTCACAAAGCTGACAAATGAGGCAGAGGGCAAGTTACTCTTGAACAAGGGCCACCAGTACCCATGTCCACAAGCTCCAAGCAACAACAAGGTAAGAAACGCACAGAAAGCAGAGCATACCCCCTTACAGCTGTGCCTGGGGGGGGCTCCTCCGAACCACCCTGGGGCAGGCACTGACACAGCACTACATCTCTTACGGCATCAAGGGAATGTCACATTCACTCTTCCAGCAGGGGAACAGCTCAAAGTGGAATGTGCACCAATGTATATGCTTATGGTATAGCTGCATGTGCCCAGAAAAATTACTGTCATGGTAGCTGCTTTACCCCACAACACACTGCAGTGCAAAAAGCAGCTCTGTACATTGTACATTCTCTGTACGCTGGCAGTGTCACTTCACAGTGCTCTCCTGCCCCTCTACCCCACCCATCCCTGCACACAACAGGGATGTTCCCTGCAGCCTCACTTACCTCCTCCTGCTCCAGCAAATAAATCACTTCACTCCCTGCTCCAGCTCTGAGCCTCAGCAAAGCTTCGGAGCTTTGAATTTGAGCCTCAGACAAAAACTTTTGGTCAACCCTTGCCACTTGGCAGAAGTCAGCCCTACCGTGACAGCCAAATATTTAGGGTAGTGTGTCACCACACTGCAGTAACCCACTCCCTTCCCCATCACATGAGAAACTCCAGAGGCTTGCCAAAACCTCACACTGCTCATCCTCTGCCTGCATAATACAGGGCAGTACTGTGCACTGACTAGATTGCACTGTCAAGGCCATGAGGAAAGAGCTGTTTATTCTGTTTTGCTTTCTTAATTACACAAACAACATCCAGCACAAAACAGCCCGGTGACTCCTCAGTGTCAACATAGAGCTAACAGTAATACATGCAGCCCCAGCCCTCCCAGTCACCCTCCACTGGGAGCAGGCAAAAATGTCACTGAACAACTGGACAGACACAGATGTATGTGTACAACACCCTACCACACACACACCCTTACCTACCTTGTCCTGCTGCTACATTGCAGCCCGGGGGGGTCCAAGAGCATCAGGCTGCTTTCAGAACTCACCGACCACATCCCTTCATTACCTCCCAGCGCCTGACCTTTGCATGCTACTTCAGGGAGACAACAAAGGAAACCCCGCACGAGCCACTGAGGGGGGGGCCCTGTAAACAACAGGCTCAGTTACTGCTGTGGAGAACACGGCTGTGACTCTTCACTAGGAACGTCACCAGATGACAAGCACTTCTGCAGTGCATGCTGCAGGCACTGCTCAGACGAGAGGCAAACACCAAGCCGGCACAGAGACAGAGCTACTTGGTTTGGCCCAGTCCTGAAGGCAGGTCCCGTGCCTAGAGATAGATCACTTCAGCTGGTCACACTGCGTTCACTCACCCCCTGGGAGTAGCTGTGATGATTGCTCAGATCACCAAAAAGCAGTGCCATGCCCACTTCCCATCAATCCTAGGCAAAGGGCCACCCTGCGAGAGGCAGCCCACCTCTGTGCAAAGCACCCAGCAGGCAGGACAGGGAGGCAGGCAAGGCACGGGGACAGATACATCCAGGTGGATTTATTACACACAGGAATGAAAGTTTCCATGAAAAAAAATAATAGAATCTCATTTTGGAATATCAACGCCAATTTTACAGGATCGGCCTCATGGTGACGAAATTGAAGTTGTAGGATTCAGGCAGGCCCTGGTGGCGTGTGTGGTTAAACCGTCTCCAGGTGAAGACAGGGAGACCCCCCTGTACGGGGGGGCCGTTGATGGCAGTGGCTGTGAACGCTGAAGCCAGGCGGAAGTCTGACACCTGTAACAGAGGACAGGAATTCAGGGCAAAATGGTTGACATGCACCCATCCCAGGGCAGGAACAGCTCAGGGAGATTTGATAACAATGAGGTAAAGAAACTGAGCAATGGAAAATGCATGCTGCGCAGGCAGCATTCCTCCCCTGCAGAGGCATCTTCAGCCACAAACAGCCAGTGCTGAAGGGCAGCGCAAGTCCACGCTGCCCTCTAGCCCTTGCATTATGCAGGGTGAGAAACGCAGCTGGTCTGCCCTCAGGAGAGTCCTCCCTGCGTCTGGGTGCCTCCAGAAGTCTGGGTAGGCAGCCTAAGAGCCAAGCTGAGAGGAGATGCTCAGCACTGGCAGTGCCAGAGCAGCCTCCACAGGGCCCATGTGAGCAGTCAAACCACCCAGAGGAGCAGCAGGCTGGTCCCCATGGCATAAAGCACTGCACAACTTACCCGCACGCCAGGGCTGGACAGCTGTGTGCTCAGGTATTGCCCTTCACAGTGAAAATACCGTACAGACTGCCTAGAAAAACTGCTTTCTGCAGGAAAGTGGGTCTAGGGATTTTTTCACCCAAAAAGCAAGGTGACCTTTGGGGAACTTTGCTCAGAGCAGTTTTACAGAAAGGTGGAGACCTGGAGCAGGGTGACTCACTGTAAAGCCAGGCTTCTGGAAACATAAAACTAAAATGAGGACAAAGACACATCCCGGTGGGCTCTGGGGAGGCACCCACACAGACCCCATGAACAGGAGGCCAGGGCTGTGCAACAGTTACCTTCCCCACCATCCTCCAAGTGATGTGAGAACTTATTTCAGCCTCCACTTAGATTCCTTCTGCTGGAAGGCTTTGGGACTTAATCCCAAAACACCACAGGTCCCCAAGAACATCATTCCCCATCAAGCACTGGGACAACGAAAAGGGAGAACAGACAGGCCTGGCCATGCCCATCCTAGCACAGGGAAGTGTGCCACAGGTTTGAGAAGAGCACAAACAGGTTGCAGCAAACCTTCAGCAGATATTGAGAATAAGGTTACTTACCTTGGAGTCGTAGCAGCCTGCAGGCACTGGAAAGGAAGGATTCAGGTCTTCCCTGCAGCAAATGGTGTTGCAAGGATTGTGTTCAGCATAAGGATCACGCTGGTAGTCTGGGGAGAAATGTGGCAGGGAGGGAAGAAACATAATCAAATTAGTTCCTTCACCCAAAGCTTCTACTACTGAAACAAAGTCCCCAAACCACTAAATGCTGGCTAAGTGTGCTGGCAGAAACAGCTGCTTTCATGTTCCTCCTTAGGTAATAACTGGAAAATCAGTGCTCAAGATGGGACATTAAGTAGACAAGCTCCTAATCCAAATCCATACAGTTATTTCTGCCTCCCAGGGCACCACCACCAACCTGTAACCACAAATATTTGTAATTCCGCATGACATAAGCTTGTGGGAACTTTGTGAGGAGAGAAAAGTGGAAGAGAAAGGGATGGGGGCAGGCGGGGAAAAATAGCAGTGAGATCCTTTTTTTTCCTTTTCTGAACTAAAATAAGTGGCAAGGATCAAAGCCTTCAAACACCCACTGCAGTAGCTGTGAGCTAGGAGGGGAAGAAGGACAAGCCTCAACATCTATGAGCATGCTGCTACTCACAGCCCAAACAGCAGCAATACCCCACCCTGGGAGAGGCCTCCCAAACCCCAAGCCCAGTAATCAGAGTGCTCCCTGTAATTGGGAATCAAAATATAGCATCTAAAGCTATCTGCACTTAAAGACGGGCTTAGCCAGAAGTTAATTAAGCTGTTTTTAATCCAGTTAAGGAGAACCCTGTCAGGGAAAAGCAGAGCAGAACATTACCTACTAAAAATGACCTCTCCTGAACGGGGAGGGAGGGGAGAGCACCAAACTGACCTGAAATTTTACACCAAATTATCGGATCTGATATGACTGCTGCTTAGGATTTAAGGCTTTCAAGATCTGTAGGCTGTACATGTGGCAGCGTAACAGCAGTCCTCAGAGAGTCTCTTGGAGTGTCAGCAGCTCTTTGCAAAGGTCACACAGCTAGCCCAAGGGACGTTATTCTGAATGGAACCCAGTCTCTCTCTGTTCAGAGTAATTTTTAGCCTTGTTTCCTACCTAGAGAGTAAGCTTGTGTTATTTTTTGTTTGTTGTTTTGTGTATATACTCTGCACCTAGGATAATGCAACTCTGATCTGTAAGTAAAGCTGCAGTTTCCCACTATAACAAAAAAGTAAAGGTCACACTGCTTTACTAAGATCAGCTCCACAACATACAAGTGTATTTCTTACTGTTGTATCTCATGATGTACTTCATGTCTTCCAAGTTGGTCACTTTGCCCTGGTCTCGACGGAAGATTTTTGCTCTTGGAGCAAGCTCATAAGAGAAATCCAGGCCATACTTCTCAACATATTCTGCATACCCACTGAGATTGTAAATCTTTTCGTGGAAAGGGATATTGTACGAAGGCCAGTAACCTGCCGGAGACACAAAACAACCTGTTAATCACTTGGAAGAGCTGAACACTCTTGTTTATATCAACAAAAGCAAAGCAAACCATTTCCCATACCACATCACCTTAACAGCATTTCGAGGAATAACAGGTCAAACTGGTTTGAAAGCACCAAAATAAGGCAACAGTCACTGCAACGACTGGGGTTGACACCCTGCGTAACACCACTGGGGACTGTGCACAGGCAGCCCACCCCTAGGCTTCCACCCTGAGGACCCATCCTGCAAAGCAGCCAAGATCAGACTTGCAGGAGCCTGAGGTGGACACAGACCAGCCACAGCCCTTCTGCAAAGGTTACACTCCTCTGAGCCTGAGAGCAGCAAAAGATCATTTCCCTCAACCAAACTTCCTTGCAAGAGGCTTGAAGAGGCCCTGGGGAGATGGGGGGGAACAAGACAAAAAACAACAACAACAACACACATAGCAAAAGGCCTGGAGGTAGACAGAAACAGGAACCATGGAACAAGAGATAGTGACAAGTGCACATCTGCCCCCCATCAGCCTTTTAGGGATAGGAAGCAATTGACCTCGAGAGAGCAAAGACCCATCCCAACTTTTCCAAGAGCAAGTGTGTACTGGGTCTGGCTGGGATGTTAACTTTCCCTGCAGCAGCCCAGACAGTGCTGCGCTCTGCACTTGTAGCTAGAACAGCAGTGGTATCACACCGGTGTTGTGTTTGCTGCTGAGCAGTGCTGGCACAGCATCAGGACTCTCTCTGACCCTCCTAGGGGGTGGGCAAAAAAAGTGAGAAAGAAACATCTCCAGGGCAGCTGACCTAAACCAACCAAAGGGATATTCCATGCCATATGGTGTCACACTCAGCAATAAAAGGGGGAGAAAGGAAGAAGAGGGGAGGGGTGGGCTCTTGTTGCAAAAACGTCTGTCCTCCTCCCGAACACCGGCCACGTGCATTGAGGCCCTGCTTCAAGGACATGGTCAAGCATCGCTCATTTGTGGGAAGTAGAGAGTAATTTCTTTCCTCTGCACTTCCACATAGCCTTTACTTGTTTTGTTTAGTTATTCCCTTTCCCCCTCCCTTTTCCCCTTTCCCTTTTTTCCCTTTAGTTGAATTGTTTAATTAATAATAATATTTCCTTAATAATATATTTTTTTCCTCTTTAATTAAATCATCCTTATCTCAACCCGTGAGTTGTTCTTTCCTTTACTTCTTCCCCTCCTCATCTGAGGAGGGGGAGTGAGAGAGCGGTTGTGGTGTTCAGCTGCCTAGCTCGGTAAAACCACCACAAAGTGTTAATCCTCCACTTCTGCAGGATTACCAGCCAGAACTCCAGAGAGCTTTGGGCAGGTGATGTAACTGTCTGAAACAAGGCTACTCTAGGAAAAAACAAACAAACAAAAAAACTTGTAAAGAGCCAGGAGACCATCTGGGTACCACAAGCCCTAGGAGGAATACACTAGGTATCTACTCTTCCCTGCACATACTCCTCAAGGCAGGCATCAAGGAGTCTTTAGGCAGAGACTATATACCATGGCTAGTCCCAGCGTGAGCCAGTCCCAAGAGCAGCATACTTTCAGCTCCCTTCCAAAGCATGAACCCTCCCACTGTCAACAAGGAATGATGCTTCTGAAAGAATCTGGCCTAGACTTACTATCTCAGCGCTGGTAAACGCAGCGCTCCATCTATTAACATCAGCCCAGCACGACATGAGGAGTCAGATGGTAAGATGCTCAAGTAAGTCAGCTGGGATGCACTGAGAGCGAGATGCACCTACACAAACCCAGCTTCCTGGGGGACAGATACGCAGACAGCATCAGCACTGGAAAGCTGCCTGAGCAGAAGCCTTACTAGCTTGGGTCCTGCTCAGCATGCAGCAGAGGTGGGAGTACCCTGTCTGCTGGCATTTTGCTAAAACAGAGGAAGTCATTCGAAATTCTCCTCCACAAAAAGCTCTTCTGTGTCCCAGGCCCTGCAAGACTGCAAAGCTCACATAGCCAGTGCAGCATCCAACCTGAGGCAGGCTTTAACCAAGGGCTGACATGGGCCAGAGAAACTTGCCTGTTAGGTCTGGTAGTGTGAACAGTGAGGAAAAAAAGAGTAAAAGGTGATGTAATGTTGGAAGGGGGGCAGGGGATGATCTGAAGGCAGCAATAGTTGTCTGAGACAATACCTTCCTCTGCCCAGAGGGAGGATCTCAGCAGTGCTGAGAGGTAGGGCAATGAAAAGATGAGAAGCACGTGGTGGAAGAGACTGAGATCAAAAGTTTTGATTGGAAATGGTGCTTTTGATGCTGAAATGGATGCGCAACTCACTCTTCATCAGGAAACATCGGAACTGTAGCCATTCCCATGCCCTGTCCCTAAGCTGGAGCCAGTACTGCCCTCCTCCACTTCCTCTAGAGGGTTCCTGAGTTTTCTTCATCAACATACAAAAAGCACCTTGACATCTTTGCCTGGAAGGGGCAACATAAGAGATTCCTGTTTTTCAGTCACCTGCACTGGCCTAACAGACAAGCTGACAAAAGCCACAAAAATCTTTCCATTTGCAAACTCATATAAAAAAGTTCTTTTTTTTTTTTCCAGATCCAGGTCTTACTAGAGCGATGTCAGCCCTTGTTCACCTGAGAACTCAATTCTCATTCTCTGCTGTTCCTAGGTTTATGCCTGAAAGAACGTAAGAAAACTGACTGTGGTACAAATAGATGTCTGCTCTCTCTGAGCAGGCCAGAGTGGTGAGAGTGTGCCAGGGTTTGCTACTCCACACACTGTAAGCCAGCTCTGTGCTTGAGAAAGGCAGCTTCCTTCACCCAGGCTGCTCCAAGCATCAGGGAACAGACAAATCCCCCCAGAGCCCCTGCCCTGGGTGGCACGGAGGAGTCCAAGACTGGTGCTCACAGAAGCAGTGATGACTTTTAGCAGCTGAGGTCTCTAAGGCAGCACTTCTGCAGAGCTCAACCCACCCTGAGTGCTGTTAAACATTTAAGCTTCTAGAGACTGGGTGACTTCTGCTGCACACAAGGTGCATTTATGTACCTGGGAAGAGATATACAGTAAACATAAAACAAACTTCTAATGCATGTGACCACTTTCCCACAAAGAGCAGTCACAAGATCTCTTAGGAGGGAATAAGCAGTTAGTGGGTGTGCCCCCACTGGGCTCAGCCCTATAGGAATCCCACACAGCAGTTCTACAGAGTCACTGCTGAAAAGGAACCCAGAGAACCCGCTAAGACTGGCCTGCCTGCACAGATGTCACAATGTTGTGCCATGGCTGTGCTGCTTAAAGTGCAAGAGCTAGAGAGGTCTTCTTTAGCTTGGGTGTCTGCACTACAATCCACAACACACTGCAGAGGAGTCCAAGGCATTTCACCACTGAATCACATATAAATACTAGAAGATAAAATGCAATGGCCTGCTTTCATATCTTCAGTGGATAAAGGAGACAGAGAAACATACAGAGGAGATAGGAGATTTTTCTACGTTTATGGTATTAAACATCTCAACACCACATTGACATTGTGGCAGTGCCTCAAGTAAGCTAGACTCTTCCAAGCACCCAGACACAAGGAAAAATTCCAAAGAGAAGCAACCCTAGCTGCCAATGTAAATGCATTTCCAGTGATCTTGATGATAAAGAGCAATTCCCACCAACTCAGCTTCTCAGCACGTGATTAGAGGAAGGGGCACAAGGGCACACGCTTAAATTTTTGGGAAGAGCTCAGACTTTTGGATGCTGTTATAATATGTCTAGAAAACACTTGTGAATGCAACTTGACGGGATGTTTTATTTCACCATCTTTTAGTTTGTTTGTTTTCCAACAACTTATTGCTAGTCTTGCTGGGAGATCGAGGAATCTTTTGAAGAACATATGTTTATTAGATAACAGAGCTCCAGAGAAGTTCAGGAACTAAACCTAGTGCAAAGCTTCTCTCCAATTTAAAACCTATCTCCTTATACAATAACACACTCTCCACACAGCCTACAGCATCACAGTTATTCAGCAAGGCTGCAAATAGACCTTACCTTCCCCCTCATGGGTCTCTACAACTGGGAAAAACAATACCAAAGGAAAAAGAAAAAAAAAGGAAAAGGAAAGAAGGTGAAGTCTGTTATTCCCTCCCCCACTTCTCAGAAACACAGACACTCACCATATTTCTGCCACAGCAGACACGAGAAGTGAATAGTGTTATTGATATAGCACCAGTGGGACATTCACACAAGGCTTTCTAACTCAAATCTCAGCAATAACGTTCAACAAGCCCTCCCCAGGTACAAAGCACAGTCAGCTGGCACAAAGAGATGGCTCTCCTAAGCCTGAGAACGCTGTAGGAGCTATTACCTTTCCGTAGAACATTTGTTTGATCAGAATACTCCACAAGAGTTGGGATCTGCTCAACAATGTACAATGCTCCTTCATCAAGGCTCTTCTGCAGCTTGACCTTCTTCAGGTCCAGCACCATGTACTGATTGTTGTAGGTCCCTAGGTATGAGAGCAAAGAGTTACATGCCCTGCCTGGGGAAGGAAAAGGGTATCAGGGCAGGGGAAGGAACACATCCTTCCTTTTAATATTAACATTTAAGAGTACTTACCAGAGTTGCACTTTGAGAAGGTTTCTGCCCAAGCTTTGCCACCATCTGCCATCATGTTAGCAATGCGGACCCTCTGCCAAGCAAACAGGGATTCGGGCACCACTTGTTTAATGAGGGTCTGGTTGAACACACTGTTGGTGGTCTGCAACATTATCAAGCCACTGCCTAGTATGTAAAAGTCATCCAAGGACACTAGAAAACCTTAAACAAGAAGACAACAATTTGTTATCTCTCAGCCCTTTGTTGTATTCACAGAACAAGACAGATTCATTTATATCCCCTTGGCTTGGGTATGTGCCTGGATATTTTAAATAAAGCCGTAAAAATATTAAAGGTGAGATGGCAACTTCTGCAAGTATTTCAAGCCCACCTACCAGCACAGTTCCTTTCACTTGTCATGTTTTCAACACACAACCTGCTTTGTCTAGAGCATTTGCTTCAGGTTTGTGTCCCAGCCTTTCCCACTTGGAAGTTTCCCCTTCATATGTCAAGCAATGTCTTATTCTGGGGAATACATAGTATAAATGTCTAGCAGCATTGTTTTGTTCATAACAAAAATGTTTCTTCAAAAACAACGACAAAAACAGAACAAAAATACAAGCTCCACATACAGATCTTCATCAGCTTTTTTTTTTTTTTTTTTAAATGGATCATCAACCTTTCTTCCCCCCCGGCTCTCCCCCCAAAAAAGGATCTCTTCTGGACTAAACAAACTAAACAGAAAAGTCTTCCTGCTTAGTTTAATCTTTTCCAATCTAACTATTCCGAAAAGCATCTCTAAGAAATGGGCACCTCCCAGATTATAAGCCACCTCCTGTATATGAGAGAAAGTTCTACCTCCTCTTCTCTGACATGCAACAGCCCTGCAAAACTCAACGCAGCCACAGCTCTCAAGAGCAGGATTCCTTTCCAGGTTATATGCCAACAGAAACATTAGGTCCAATTGCAGATCCCATGTCAGGAGGTGGTATACAGAACTGCAAAGGTCAGCTATAATGCCATGGATAGCTTGGCAACTATTTACAAAGCAGAAATAACTTGACTTTGAGATTCTCCAGCAGGATACAGGGCTGGCAGTCACCAGGTTGGGAAAGAAAGGTTGTGAACTGAGCTACCAATGGAGAAGTTATCCAGAACCTGGTCTCTTGTCAATAAGCTTTTAGTGGCATCGCTCTTTAAAGAGTACACAATACTAAAACCTTCTTTGTGTAATACCATAGTAGTTGTGTCCCACTACAGCATCTTGTACAGCAAGCCTCATTAACACACTTTGCAAATAAAGCGAGGTCAGCAACCTGTGATAGCCAGAAAGACAATTTAGTCCTGCCTCATCAAAAAGGCAGACCTCTTTCTAGCAAAATTAATGTTTAAGGGCTCGATTTCAGCAAGATTTCTTTAAAATCCCAAAATCTCAAATCAGATCCAGGAAAATATACTTTGCAGTCACCTGTTCTCTAATGCTATGTCAGTATAGAACAGGCAGAGCACCCTGACAGCTTGCAGGTCCTACTACTTCATTCTTGGAAACAGGAAGAGTGGCAATAAGTAAAGAGTACCCATAGCAGAATTCTCTCAAGTAAATATAGACAAGAAGGGAAGCACTCTAAACTTGGCTCTGGCAGCCTGTTTTATACCACGACACTGACTACTCCTGAGGTAAGCTGCTGTGTAACAAGATGAGTGCTTGTCCAGAGACAAAAAATGAAATTGTTAAACAACTGTGGTTTGAACTGAGCACTAATTCCCATATGGATACCAGTGCCAAGTGACCTACTTCAAAATAAACTGATTAGCTTTGTCTCTCTCCTTTTAAAATCAAAGCTGAGATAAAACTCAACTCAAAATAAGTGGCAACTCAAAAAATTAAGTTGAATGGATTCTGTAGTTCAAATAATTTGCAAAGCTAAGATGAGCTGAAAACCAGTGGATTTCTTTCCAGGACTTGGTATTTACCAAGTTTCATACTGCAGTACTTTTATAATACGTAATACATGGAGTGTGCCCTCCATGATACACCATTATTAGCTCAGTTATCCAGAGACAGCATATGCCATTATGACTTAAGGTACAGGCACCCCTGAGACAAAGGGAAGTTAAACACATATGGCAGGTTTACCAAGGACAAAGGCATCCACAAAAATAAAACCCAGATGAAGCCTAGAGATAGCAGCAGATATTTGATGTCCTCTTGTGTTATCCTCATTTTTCCACCATGTATGAGAATCTGCTATAATTGAAATTGCCTTTTAGGTAAACTGTACAGGGAGATAACAGTGACATATTTTCCTCTGTAAACCCATTTCCCATTTTTATCAACTACTCTCAATCTTGTTGTTCTGTGGTTTCTTTCCTCCCCTTTCAACAAATCTGATTTTTCCTACAAAAAGAAAGAAATAAAAGCCCTTCTGACTGCATCTTCAGGGTCTGAGCCATTTAGATTCTGTTTCCAAACACCACTGGAAAACTGAAGTTTCCAGATTCTGGAGCTTCATTCATACCACTATTAATATTTTGGTTTGCTTGGTTGATTATTATTACTATTATTTTTTAATCTGAGCCATAGTGTTCTCTGGGGAGTCATCACACTGAATAGTACAAGAATGGGGGGGGGACATGGACAGAACACAGATGTGCTCCTGACAGCTATTGTTCCTAAAGAGGTAGTTGCTGCTTTCTCAACCAGATGGCATCAACTTTACTGGAATTTTAAAGGGTCCTTGTGTTCATTCAAGGTCAGAAAGGTGCAGTGTCACAGTCTGGAAGTCTGAGACAAGAGTCCTAGCCATCACCTCACAGGGATGAGAATAGCTCCAGGATAAAATGCTCATGCTCTGGGCTACAAACACACTTAACAATGGGAAGGGAGATGCCTTCTCTGGATTAGCTTTCTTAATCCCACCAGCAGCTGCTTTTCATACCATGACTGATCTCCTGCCAGCTGCCTTCCTTTCACTTGCAGATCTCTCCTAGGTACTAGGCAAAGGTACACCCCACAACGGAGATGAGATACCAGAGTCATAAAGTGCATCAGATGCTTTTCCTCTGCTCACTCTCAGATTTTAGATAGATGTTGGAGGGAGCTGGGAGGCAAGAAGTGACCTGGCAAAACTCATGAGCATACTGGTGCCAGTGGAGAATGTGCTACTCCCCTGAATAAGCACCTAAAACCAGAATACGACATATTTAACAAGACTGTGGCTCACCTAGAGAAAGCAGGTCACTACCCAAACTACCGTGCTTGGGTCCAAATGGTAGATTCCCTTTTTAAATGGGATTCAAAACTAACTCTTCAAGAAGAGCTCCACCCAAATGGGGATCTTGGAAACTGCAATCTTCTCCCTGCTGTCCAAGGAAAACAGGGAAATTTCATCAGCTAATAGGGCTCATGTCTGGGAGTGACTTGGTGGGGCAGTGTCAAACAGTGACAGCACAGCCAAAGGAATTTTTTTTGGCCTTATCTTTTTTTTTTTTTACTAGAAATGTCCTGAAAAAACAGCACCCACCTAGTCTCTGTCATCATATTTCCTATCCCTCCAAATGAGCAGAGTTTCACTCAACAGTTGTTAGCAAATGTTACACGGCCTGTACATTTTAAGTTCATTGCTCTGCAGAAACTCACCAGCAACACTAAGTATTTATGCTCAGTCTGAACAAGACACCGAAGTGAGAAGCATCCAAGCATTCAGCTCAGAGCCACTCTTCCTTTCCAGAGGTTCACAGAGATGTTTTGCATGCAGCTCTGCACAGATGCTTTCAACAGAAGAGAAAGCAAAAATGATGAGCAGGGTTCAAGTGAGGATTAGGATTAGTGTGGAAACGAGCGTAGGTGGTTAAACCATTCTGCAAGAGCAGAGATTACTGCTCACATTCATTCCCCTTGCCAGTGCCCCTGCAGTGCTACTATGGGTCTGAAAGGGAGAAAGCAGAAAGGAGGAAACCTGAAAGAAACTGCAGCAGTAATGTTTGAGCATGCTGGCAAGAATATTGGAAATTGCTGAGGAAGCAGGGATGGACTCTGCAGTTCCTGACCATCCTCTGTTTGCTGAGCCTCAGCAAAAGCAAGGAAGTGCAAGGCCCTCTAGCTGTATCATAATGTATATGCTGGTGTACATCATTACTAACCTGAGATGTAACAAATAGTCATTTTTGTAATTTAATTTCACAGTTTTGCCTTTACTTTGAAATTTGTTAAATAAACAATCTGAACAACTTTATCCTGATCTCAGGACAAATCAGGGAGTCAGCACATTCCTTTTCAGAAGACAAGTGTTTCCTTGAAACATTTCTGACACAGCTTTTCAACAGCTTAAGTACTACTTCATAACCAGACTACTGGATGTCAGAGAGCTATGAATTATTTGGTTAAGTGCCATTGAAGGCCTGGAAGGAAACCTGCTTCTTAATGCTTTGTTACCTCCAAAAGTCAATACTTCTATGTATGTTAGGATCATATTAAGATCCTGTTCAGGGGATCTCAATAAGAACCAGTAAGAATATCTTAGGAGGTACCTGTCAGGACAGAGAACAGGAGTGGGAACTCATGCAGAGAGAAGTTAAAATTGTCAGGTTGGGCAGAACCTGTGGATTTCATGGTCAGATGCCCTGAAAATTTAGGGCTTCATCTCATCACTACATGGAGCAGAGTGTTGTGGCAGTTCCCTCCTTCCTGAATGATGCCCTGAGATCATTACCAGGCCAGCTGATTTTGAGTTTGCTCATCTTCTGGAAAACTGCAAGTTTGTGAGCTACACCCACAGCTAATGTAATCTGCTGTAGTCAATGGATCACACTTGCCTAGTGCTTGTGATACTACCCTGTAATTAGGTGGCCAGTGAGCACACTTGACATACCACAGGTCTCTCGAACTCCACGGTAGCCATGGGAAGTACGTTTTGCAACAGTTCTCACTGAATTTTGTTAGTAGAATGAAGCCTTACCACATCACTGCATCAGAGTACTTAGGAAAGCAAGCTTTAATAAAATAAGCCCTCTCTTAAAGGTTCCCAGCAGACAGCAGTCTCAGGAAAATGCACTGGGATTTTGTGCACTAGCAAGCAGACCCTGAGCATCTTAGCACAGCAGTAGCTGGTTTTCAGGTACCCTCCCATACAGTGTGCTTTATCAGTCTTGTCAAAGCAGAAAATATGTATTTCACTTTATATAAAGAATCCACAAAAGGAACAACCCAAAGATACCTGCATATACACCGTCTAAAACAAACTAACAAAACCAGTAACATTAACAATAATAATAAAAGTCACATAAAAGTCACTCTATGTGGCAGATTCTGATCCCAAGTTTGCATCTGCAGCACAATACAGCATGCAACAGTTGGGAAACACAGCCACATTCTCCTAAAGGACAATACTATCTTCAACAGTATTTCTTCAGAGAGATACAAGATCCAGAATGACCTTCTGTACATTCAGGTGATGAGCAGAGCTCAGACAGAAGCCTTGGCTTTCTACCAGGTTATACAGGCTTGGCAAAATTCCTTCCAACAAGAAAGTCAAATTCCTCAGGGAAAAACTCATGTTCCTGAAAGGCTGTACGCTTTACTAGCATTTGACAAAATACCTCTGACTCCTTCCTTAAAACAAAACAAAAACAACAACATGGAAATTGTGTTCCCGAGGGTTACTGAGCAAGGTCAGAAACCCACATGAAAAAATTAAAAAGATTGCTTCCAGTATGAAATGAATGCAACTGCTTTACAAAACAGTTTCAGGAGTCCAAGCCAAAAAGGACCCTTGCCTTTGTACTAAGACAAGCAGAGTAATTAACCAAAGTACATTTTGAAATCATCAGCCAACACAATTTCATCAGAATCAGATGACCTTCCACAGCACATATGTCACTTTAAAAAGCTGCACATTTGAGTGTTTGGCCATTTTTGAATTTGAAATTCCACCTTTAAAAATTTATGCAGTGCTAACTCATCCAAACAATCTTAAATTTGCTTTATTTTTTCATGTTCACATTTCTTGGTGCTAATTTGAGCTCTTTGTTTGTTATTAAAACAAACAAAAAAACTAACAAAAACAGAAAGAGGACCTACTTTACTACTGAAATATTAAGTACTGATAGTTTCTAATATTCTTCCAGGAAACTTGAGAACAGTACATGCTGCCTCATCTTCCCAAGGGAAATTTTAAATACTCTGGCTGAATATATTTCTGACACGTAAAATACGCATTAAAAATACTACCCTTTGCCAGTTTATAGAGAAGCTGCGAGAGAGAGAAAAAAAAAGTTTGCTAACCCAACATCAAAAAGGTCTCTACTACAATTTCAAATGGCTAGCGTTTGATAGTGTCTAATAATGTTATTACAGCACAAGTCATACCATGGTACTACACACAAGTGTTCAAAACCTTGCTATTACCAAATGCGTGAATGCTGTCAACAAGGTAGTAAGTTCAACAGTTGAGGCAGCTGTGCACTGCACAAAGCAGATCTCAAAGCAGCATGTTTGCATGAGAGGTAGCAGAATATTTAACTAGTACAACTCTGAGCACTGAATGTGATTAGCCAACAGCAAAAAAAATAATAAAGAAAAAGAGAGATGTTTAGGCCAGAAGAATTGAACAAGGCATTTTGTCCCCCCCGTGGCTAAAAGGATTAAGGTAGGTTGAGCCCAATGCTTGTTGAGGTATAGACCTTTTTACAGGCAAGAAATCTACAAACCAAAGATGGTCCATGTCATCTTGAATATCTTTATTTGGGGGAGGAGACCTTACCTGGGTAACTGCTGAATGAGACACGGCTGGTGCTAGTGTATGGGTCAACTATATTGAAGTTCCAATGCTTGTATATTCTCAGCGTGGCCGCATACGTAAACCAGCTGGAATGGGCAAAATATATGTTCTCATATCCAGGTAGAACCTGGAAAACAGAAGCATAATGATGAACCATTTCAGGACCTACCATACTCTGCATGTTTTGTACTTGATAGAAACTGGGGGAACAACTTGTTTTAAACAGTCTGACTAACTGCATTGTTCAAGAAGGAGCAGATTATAGTGTTTTTTAATTGTGTATTGAACAATGAATTTTTGAAACCTTTGGAGATAGTTCTTGCCAATGTTTTGCTTTCAAATCATTAATTGTCATTGTTCAGAATGAAGCAGTTTAATTTTTTTTTTTTTTTGGGGGGGGGGGAATGGGGGGCACCTGTGTACCATGATGTTTTGTTTCTCATTTCCTCTTATATATTTGTATTTATGCATTCCAATCACTTCTCTACAAACATACCAAACATTAACTTAGAACATGCTCTTTCTGTGAAAACACCTCTGGGAAACATTAAAGCACAGAAGCAAATTCAAGTACATATATATTTTGAAAAGATAAACACATATTGATGGTATGTCTTCTCAAAGTATTTCCCTGTTTCTAAGACTTATTGCTACCTCAAACATTTTGTTACAGTCAAATATTGAATGAATGCATCTCAGTTGAAGATTAATGCTGTTACTCTGGAATACATGAATCTCCATACACTGCAGAGATGTTTGACAGTTTTAGTAGAAAAATTTAATTGCAGCCATGATGTATTACCCCCATTGGAAAGCTATTCCAGAATATCACTGCTAACACTAAGAAAACTTTTTCTAATTTCTAGTCCGTATTCATCCACCAGCCTTGCACACTCATTTGCTCTTATGCCAGCACTAAGTAACCTTTCCCCTACTTATACCCCCAGTTTATTTGTAAGCATTGACTGTATCCCATTCTGACCTTCACTTGGCTAGGTGAAATAAATTACTCTCATCCAGTTTCCTCTCCACAGTAGCTTCCCATTCCCTAGTAATTCTAATAGCTTTTCCACTGTCATTCTCTGTGGTTTTTATTTTTGTTGTTTCCCCCCCACCAAACACCAGTGAGCAGAACTGGACCCAGAATGCCACGGAGGTACAAATGGTAACTGCATAAAAGTGCCTTGATCAGCAAGGATCTCTTCAGGCACATGCAATATAAACAGTGAAGACTACAGAAACACAGACTCATGGCATTTTGAATCAACACAATCACTGGAGCTGTATTTCTTGGTGCTCACCTTGATGAGTGCAGAGCAGTGACCCATATCCCACTGGTATTTCCCATGACCTCCTGCATCCACATTGCATTGTCCGCTCCTCGTAGAATACTCAAACAATGCAGGAATGAGGTCCAACAGGTCTCCAACTGCATTCAGAAACTGGACATCAAAGATGCTCAGGGGCTAAAGAAAGAGAGAAGAGACCACAACAAACACTTTCAGACAGAAGCATCAGTCAATAGAAACTCAGCTGTTAAGAACTTTTTCCTTCTCAAAGCAATCTTTTATACTTTCTACAAAACACCTGTTCACTAGATTTTTTCCCCCTATTTATCTAGATGCCTTTGAAAAGCCTTACATTAGCACACATTCAGGTGAGCTCTTTTTTTAAAAATAAAGACCGCAATTAAAGATCCTCATGTCTGAGAAGGAGGAAACAAATGAAGGAAGCAAGATAGATACATTAACAGTACTAATCAAGCATGGAACAAGCTGAAGAGAGGAAGTCAGTCAAAAGACATTCCACTACAGGATTTCAAAAAAACTCTTATGGTTAGAGAGAGCCATGGTTAATTATGCACAGCTCATTTTGCAATCTTCAGCATCCTCTCTTACAATGCCTCTTCAAACATAAAACCTTAACAGTGGTCTAACCTCAGCCTTCAAGGACCGTTTTCTAACTCTTTCCTGTTCTTGCTTGCACCACACTTTTAGTTAAGGCAAGGCTTAAGGAAAACACAGAACACACATCAGTGTAGCATTATGATTAGTAATTTTAGAATGGAATGTAATCATAGAGCAAAGAAACATGTTGCTTGCAATACAACTCACTGTTAGTAAACCATAAAGCTGAACTCTTTACAAACAACAATACAGGGGAGAAGATGACAAGGAAAAAAATAAACAACAACTAAAACTATGTACCATGAAAGGCCCTAACAGCAGCTATAGTTTGAGGGAAAAATTCAAAGCAAATTTGAACATATGTTACATTTCTCTAGCTCATCATATTTTTGCTGTCATAAAAAGGGATCAGCAGAGGCCACAAGTGATAAAAATCAAGAGATGTACCTTTGGATAGTTTCAAGCAACTCAGTGGTATGAATCATTGGCAAACAAGTCCCAACAACTGCTATCTTACTAGAATCCATACAGACAGACTTGCTGCAGTTTCAGCACTTTTTTCCCCCCATCCAGCCATACTTAAAGGACTGCAAGCCAAACATACCGTGAGAAGCTGTGTTCCAGTGTTTAATTTACACCCATAACTGTTACAGAAAAGTCAGGCAGCAAAGTAATGAGTGAACATTACTACCAGGAGGGGGAGGAAGCAGGATTGCATGTGAGAATGCTCAGCCAGCCTTTAGACACTTTAATTGTTCTTTCTATCCATTTGCTACACTATATTCTCCTCCATAAAAACCTGCCTTCATTGCAACATCTACTGACATTGCTACAGCATCACTTGGAATTCTCTATATATTTGAAAAGTTTCCTATTTATGTGCTATCTTGTGGTCATTTCAAATGAAAAAAAAAAAAAAAAAAAAAAACAACAAACCAGGAAGTCCATCCAAACCAGAACAAAGGTGCTATGGAAGTAAGCTAACAGCATTATAACCACAAAAAAGGTGGGAGGAAAGACTCTTTTGGACTAAACAGCAAAGATTATTTAAATTCCTAGTGTTCCACTGAATGAAATTGCTTTCTCCCAAAGCCAGACAAAACAAAAGAGGAACTAGGTTGCTAAGTACCCACCAGAGTTCTGTTTTCATTCGCCTTTTGAGAGGCGAACAAGAATAATTCCAATATATTTCCAAGAACTCATGACTTAGCTTTGCTAGGATAAATCTGGTTTTGTCTGATGCTAAGTGACATCAGAGAAGTCCAGCATGGTCAGTGCACAGAGCTTCTCACTAAAACAATGCACTCAAACAGGAGACTCAGGCATCTGCAGTGTATGCCAAATCTGGTTATTTCAGTAGCCTGATGCATCTCTCTCCCACCAGGCTGAGAGCCCCAGCTGGGGAACGACTACACCTGATTTTCCAGGATATATGGAGAAGTCTTCCATATGAGAAGATCATCTGAGGCCACCAGCAAGAATTACATGAGTGTACATCATAACAAGGACATAATACAGGGCATATTATAACCTCTTGTCATCCACGTTCTCTCATCTCACATAACATTGTAAGGAAAACCCTGGTATGTATGGTTTACATCCTGAAGAAGAGCAAATGAATGCACTAAAATGACAAGCAATGAGGTGATATAGCCATGACATTAAAATCCTTTAGCTAGAATATGTTGCTGCACATCCTCTGAGATACTATCCTGAAAAGCAAAAAAGATGAAATTGAGTTTTCCTTTCCCATTGTAAACTTACCATCAGCTTGAAGGAAAAAAACTTAGAGAAGGTAGCAGATAAGAGAATGAGTCTTAAATGCCTGTCTACACGGTATAATAAAATAGACTAGTTATTCTGAAACAATTGCTTTCCAATGACCTCCCCATGCATGAGCATTCTCAATACAAAATAAGGAAGTACAAATAGAGAGCTGTCCTGGAATCATTGTAGTATTTAAAACTCTTACACCTCCTTATTCAAGAGTAATTTCCCTGTTTGGACAAGCCCAAGATTAATCACAGCGTTGGTAGAGCATTAGGCAGATGAAAAGCCTTAATGTTCTTTGAGTGCCCCTCCTTCAGAAATCATCCTGTCAAAAGGGTTGGGTTTGTTTACTGGATATAAAATGTTGCTAAACCAGATGGAATAATTTCACACTTTAACATGAAAATGTATTCAGATTTTGACATCATTACTAATGATACCGGTAAACACTGAATTTAAAGTGCAGAAATTTACACTACACATTGCCTCCATGCAGATCTTACTGGAAGTATCTACCTAGAACAGCCCTGCAGGATATTGTTTAATATAATTAAAAAATAATAATAATAAAAGAAAGAACAGTCCACTATCATACATACGCTCCATATATAAAAGAATAAAAGCTACAGACTAGTGTTACTATTAAACAGTTCTGAGTCCAAACCAATTTTCTCTCTATAGTAAGGCCTGGTTACTTGTGGCAGATAGTGGTTCTACAATACTCAAGTGAGGCAATCTTGAAGTTGGGGGGGGGGGGAGAGGGAAGAGGGGAGAAAAGGATACATTTCAGAGTGACTTTTATCTATACTCACACAATTCATCACTCATTTAAGCACTGCGTGGACTTGACATAGTTTCAGCCTACCACGCATTGTACAGGACAATGCAAAGACTGATCTTTTCACATCTTCATCAGATAAGCATACACAAGTTAGTCCACCAACTGTAAGACTTCAAACACTTGCAAGTTTAAAAAGGTGTACATAGTGCTAATAAAAGTCCTTGGCAATGAGATGGGTAATACTAAAAGCTGGTTAGCTATTGATGCAGCTCTTGTTCCCATTCTTCCAAAGAGAAAATAGTTTTGTTCAACTTCACTCAGTGCTCAGTGTAGAAATTCACAGTCTTTGCAAACACAGACCCTTTTCTCCATCCTCTTTAGATCTTTTGACCTATCCTTAAAGAAATCTTCAAGATCTTTATTTCCTGAAGGGGATCCAAAACAGTGGCAAATATATATACAAAACAGCACTTATGTGACTTACTCTCCTCAAGTTATTCAAAAAGTAACATGACGTCCAACCAGGGGAATTGCATGTACTTTTGCAGAGCTGTCAGGTATCATCACCTTGATGCCAAGGAAAACCAAACATCTACGTGCAAATACAGCTGTCCAAACCATACTCAAAAGTTAGAGACTGATGTTAACATACTAGCTCTGGCAAACAGACAAAACTGCAGTATAAGTGACAAATATGCATGGAAAAATTTGGTTCCATATCTTTTTATTCAAAGCAAACCTAAGTTTAGCTTTGGGCAGTATCATTCATGAAAGAAACAGGAAGGAGTGGAAATAATTCCCACCATCTGTTCCAGGCACATCTGGGAAAAGAAATACTTTATATAATGTACGGGTGTATATATAGACGCATAATATCCACTGCATATAACTGAAGAATAAAGGACGCAGTTATTTCAGACTCAACCATGTCTGAATTTTCCTTAAATGCACCATTTTGTATAGACGTGCTAGTGACATACAATATGCCCTGTCTGAAAGGGGATCCGAATGATTTAGTCCCTTCAGAGGTCAGTGCTTTTTAATACCAAACAGAGGCAAAAAGTATCAATGAAAACACACTGCAGGTAGGATGTTCCTGTCTATTTCAATGAAATAGCTCAGATACAAGCTAGTTCTTTTCCCATCCATCTGCATCTAAAGGATTCCAAAGCAGACAAAAAATTGATGAGCCTTGCAGGGCTCTACAGTTATAGGTGTTGTGAAAAGGAATGAATGAGTTATTTTCCTAGAACATCAAGGTTTCTTAATAATATCCCTGTAATTCAGACCCAACAGGATGGATCTTTCCATTACAGTCTCCTCTTTCAGTATGAACTGGTTCCTGCTAAAGAAATGTCCAGAATGAGAACTACATGAGATTCTTGCATTTTACCAAAACCTAATTGCTTACGATTCCTTACTGCCACCTTCTCTAAATCCTTGGTATGATGAAATCAAGACAAAAAAGGGTGAACTGCAATTACTCAAGTCTTCCCTCTCACAAAGAGGAACCAATTAGACATACTAGACTTATGGGGACAGCACTATAATTACCACAGCTCTACTGGAGTTAAAGGAGCTCTGGTATTGCACACAAGCTGATGATCCTGGACACAATTCTATCCAAGTTCAAAAACAACAAGAAAAAAAATAATTTTCAGAAAAATAAAAAAAAATAAATAAAAATTACCCCTTTTGGCCTTACACAACACTGACCATATAGTTTGCAATGGGAGATTTGGAAAACAGGGAGATGCAATTTAGCAAAGAAAGATATCCTGCAAAATCTAGAAGCTTTGAAGCTCTAACAATTGGAAATAAGAACAAAAGCTTTAATGCAGTTCCTATTTGCTGATTCATACAGTTGCAGCTACTCTTTATGCCTAGAGTCATTTGCTCAATAACAATGTAAAGTGAGGACAGCAAACACCTTAGAAGTATCTGTCCTTCCAACATTCACACTGATACAAAAGCCACCCCAATCTGATCAGCAGGTGAGATGCCAAGAGTTCCATGTCCAGTCCAAAGACCTGGGGTGACATGACAGGAGTTCTCAATTACACTACCCGTACTGCACAGCAAGTGAAATTTTTGTTGAATGACATGCAGAATGAATACTTGTCTCTAATCTTTAAACACACTTTTAAAAAAAATCAGATTCCTTTTTCCCATCTTCATCTTCTGACATCCCACACCCAACTACTAAAAAAGAGATGTGGTAATCTTACTGTTTGTTTGTGCAGTTTAGCCCACTCGAGGGCTCCCATGTACAGACCATCCAACTGTGCAATAATATAGCCAGCATGCCTCCAAAAGGGGTCATCCTTATTATTTCTGATTTGTTGTCTTGTCCATTGATCTTGTTTCCTGCAGAGGAACAAACAGGTTGGGGTTTTCTTGCTTTTGTTTTAGAGTATAATTGATATTGCAGGGAAGGGGCAAATGTTGGCCTGCATTATGACCCAGATGATCAAAACCATCCTAGTGTTTTGAGGCAAATCATGTTCTGGAAATCCAGTAGACATGGATGAAGGTTGCATCATCTGGGTGCAAATATTCAGATCCATGCAGCGTACCCTACAGCTCTGTGCCTCTACCCCTATACATCATTTCAGCGCCAAAGAGAGAGATGGATTCCACCTCTGTGAGAGACCCCCCTATAGCAGATCTAGCATCCCCTTATAGTCAGAAAAGAGAAACAAGCATTTGATTGTTCACCTGATCTATTTCCTTTTAAATGCCTACTCTATAAAATAGACTGACTTTTGATGTCCTTACTTCTCTCCCCTGGATACATGTGTGACAAAGGCTTTCTTCCAGCAGTGCTAAAACATTGTTTAGGAACCACTGCGATTCTCCTCTGAGGAAAAGGTGGGAGACCAAACAGTAAGTCTGTGTGCCAAATCCAACCAATAGGTTATTAGTCAAATAACCCAGGTTTACAGCACAAAACAGAAGCTGAACAGACCCAAGGGCAAGAGCAGTCAACATTCCGAGGAACTCATAGAGTTCCCTCCTTCACTGCACACCATGAGGAGTAAGTCAAGACCAGATAAACAGAGGACCAGAGACTGTAATCTATCTGGCATTATGTACAGCAAGGGGAAGAAAAAAAAAAAAAAAAAAAAAAAAAAAGAGGAGTGAATGAATCTGGCAAGGAAACAAACTCTTCCAGCAGTATATGGCTGATAAAACCAGCCAAATTCATCTGTCTGAAAGTAAAAAGATACAAGACGTGTGTCAGAGGAAACAGGAACATGATCAGAGCATTCACAGCTATGGCTTTCAACACAACACAGTAGCCCATATTACGACTGCTATAAAATGAAGCAACACAGAAGAAGTCCAGGATACTGGCATTAGAGGAAAAAAAGATACAAGGCCACCTACTATTGCCCCCTCCATCACAACAATGCATCTTGGGGAATACAGCCACTGTTATGAGTTATACTGAGGAAAACAAAACAAAAACAGATATTATAGCTACCTCATCTTTCTAATAGAAAGGACAGCAATGCTGAAGGATACAACGATAGGAAGGGAGTGCTAAGAGCTTTTTTCTACTCTGTTTTGATACACTAAAAACAAACTAGATACACATACAATAAGCAAAATTAGTCAGATATGTAGCCCCCTTGCTTCAGGAAACAAAACAAGGTAAGATGTAAAAATTAGTCTGCAGACATGACCCAAGTTTCACAGAAATACTCATAATGGAAGAAAATACAAGTCTAAGGAGACTTATATAAGTGCTAAATACAGTTGAGTCTCCCAGTACCTGTCCTGGTTCTCCCACTTGTAGCTCCCCAACAGTGTAGCTACAATATTTGAGCAAATTACTTTTAAATTTATACTGCTGAAGAGAAAAAGGAATCAGGACTTTTGTGGTTAGAACAGAATTCACATCAGTGGTATAGTAAGCAAAACTCTAACAATGGAATGAAAGAATGTGTTAAAAAGACTAGGATGCCAAGAGACCACTCTGTTCAGTGTAACATTCAAAATACCAGTTTTCAGGAAAGGATTTTCACTAGAATAAAATTCAGAATTCATTGGTGTTATCCGCATCCACTTGTAGTAATAGCTTTAAATATTTCCCTGAAAGAATCAGAATCGGGGAAGGATATATGACCTTCTTAACAAGTTTAAGTATATATTTTCTTTCACCTATGAGAGAATAAAATTGAAAAATCCTTATATACATCAACCATAAGTCTTGAAGAATTTATTTTCTAAGAACTAAATACATACGCCATGAAATTCTGGACTCCACTTCGAACGGTGGGATTCTTAATTAACTGTGGATACATATTTGCAGCATGATCATACATATGCCTGAAAGAAAAAAGGTAGTAGAAATTACTCTTTTGCACCTTCCCCTCTTCCTCACCATCCCATTTGTCAGCAGATACTGAGAGCCATGCACCACAAAGTCAGCTTTTTCCAATCATGAAATGGTATTGTATCTTTAAGGCATGTCAAATAGCAAAGTTAAAACAAGTATATTGTTTAAATTTAAATCAAAATAAAAGTCCTTGCTCATGTTTGCTCAAACTGCTCTACAATGGAAAAAGAAGCAAGAATGAGATTGTACAATTTCGTAGCAAAACTCCACATTCAGGAAATCTCTGAAGATCAGAACCATCTTTGAAATTCTAGCACATTAATTTAAAGCATAGCACATTAATTTAAAGCATAGCAGAAATGGTTTACTGGAGAGCTATTCAATTTGGAATCAAGAGAGCATGGAGATGAGAATATTTGCTGAGTGAGAGAGAATTTTAGCCTGGTATCTAGCAGAGCTTTTGCTTACCATTAACCATGGTCCTTCCTTACATAAGCTAAATACCCCTACTTTAAGGTGTACGTTTCTACAAACAGCAGTCTCCTGCCAGCCCTAAACAGATTCAGCTGCATGGAAACCAACGTTGTTTACTCCCCGCGCCCCCCCGCCCAAGTTGAGGTCAGTTAGCTGTTTCATCCCCATTAACTAGAAGGAACAAAAGGTTGGGTTTCTGTTTGTTTTAGTTGACTGGTTCGTTTGTTTGTATTGAAGTGAAGCACTTTACGTTTAAAGACAAAATTAACTGACAAAAAGAGCTCAGAACCTAAAAGTTAACATCACCCTTCAATTTTAGGTCAAATCTAATTCATGCATCTGATTCATAGAGCTTTCAAATTTTCTCAGTCCATTTATTTTTCCTCCCATCAACATTTCTTAATTTTCAAGTTCAAACCGAGCCAACACTTTTTCAGCTACTCAGTCAAAAAAAAAAATACAGGGGGAGGAATATTTAGTTCTAGGTGGAATTCAGCAGGAAATTATTTTGCTGAACTCTGGAGCTGGTAGAACCACATCAGTCATAAGCAGAATTATCTCCTACCAAGTTCTGAGGGAAAGAAAGCCAAACAGATACCAGCCTCAAGGGAAGAGCATGCCAGCAGGACAGTATTCCCTCTATTAAACAAGGGCAACTTCCTCTGGGAGGAATGCTCTTTCTCCCCAGTTTCTTTCAGGGCATAATTAGAGAATACACCCAGAGATGACTGAATGGTTTGCTGATGATTAGAGATACTGATCCACTGACCTTGTCCCTTCTCTTTTTGTCCCCTACCCCATCCTCAGCTGTTTAAGCACAACTTGATTGCATGACCCTGCTGTTTCTTATGTCAGTTCTGATACCTCTCTGGCTGCCTAATCTAATTGGTCTGATACATTCAAGCAAAACCCTAATCCAACAAAAAATGGAAATAGTAAAAAATGTAAATTATTTTTCTGGCAGTTTGTAGCTTGAATTAGGTTTTTATGCTTGTTTAAGCAACAGAGGTGGTATACAAATGCAACTTTCTGCTATGTTAGTAAGTGAATCAACATGAAAGACCTTGGCCAGGTCAGTGCCTGGACAGATGCAAGTGCGAGGGGTTGGATCTGGGGAGTTCGGGCAAGAGAGGGGAATGCTCAGCAGCTCCACACCATCACACCTTTCAGGAAACTCCAGCTATAGTACCAATTTTAGTTCTAGAGTTAGCCGTTCTCCTCCCATTTAACACAAGACTACATGCAATAAACATAACCTACTTCTTGAAGTAGACAAGAAAGTTGAAGAAACAGATCAACATTCTGCACCCCTGCAGTTACAAGAAATTTGGCAAATAAAAATTTTAAGTAATTTTAGGAAGGAAATTATAACATATGCTATACTACAAGACAGAGTTCTGATGGCACTAGAAATGGAGAGGGAATAGCAGAAGACAGTCCATCTGGCAGATGGTCTTTTAGGGACAAGAACCAGATTAGGAGGATAAAAACAGCCAGGATACTACTCTGATCAGACTTCTAACCATCAGCCATACTGCCTTCATTTGGTGCACTTGAAAGTTATGCAACACAATGCCGATTTTATGCTGGTAACATCTTTAAGCTGAGATGACCGATGTAGAGAGTGGGTTAGTTCAGAATCAGGGGACTGAAAGCAGCTTCTTTAATGGGCTTCCCTCTTGTTCATACTGACAGAAGCCAGACAATTCTGAGACTGATTGATTAACCTTTAATGCCCAAGGTTATTAAGATTTTTTCCTCCTAAATTCCCTGTGACTTTTTTTTTCCCTTTAACAACGTTTCTATGTACATGGCTTGCATATTTTGTAAGGTATAGGTATTATCCTCCAAAGTAAATTGGATCATTATAATAAGGTAGTGCTTTGCAACTGTATCTAACAACAAAAACAAGGCAATTACAATACTGGGACAAGAATTCAAAGTCTAAAAACAGTAAAGCACAGCTATGTTCTTCAAATTAGAGAGGAAGATGACAGGACTCAGGTCAGCTGAGGTTGTATCAGAAAAGAGTACAATTAATGTTGCTTCAAATTTAAATACTGCTCTTAGGCACCAAGCACGTCCCAGCTGGGATTGACTAAAAGTATGTGCTTCACGTCACTGATCTGGATGTGCTCTGCTGTTGCCTGAGTACAGTGAGGCCTCAGTAACACTGCTTATAATGGGGAAAGAGAATTCATAACCCAAGAAAACCAGAGCAAACAGCTTTGGCTGGATGTTAGGATTGGACCTTACAAAAAGGCCAGAGACTGGGGACAAAAACAGATCTCTGGCTCTCTAGACTCTCAAATTAGATTTATCTTCCCCCTGTGTGTTTTCAAAATAGACAGCTGCTATCTGAATCAGGTACCTACACTAGAAAGATGAATCATGCTCTAGAAAATGCCTGTTTCTATTATCACTGGTAGATGGATCCAACTTGCTTAGTTATTGATTTTTATACCACAAACCTATAAAACTATAGCAGACATATATTCTTCCCCAGCAATCTGAGATAAGACAGTCCCAGCATGTCCCATTTTGATTTTTTTTAAATCCATTTGTCTTACATTCTGCTTGGGTTCCTACAAAAGACAAAACATAAGCTTTTAAGACAGATTTTGACATTCCTATATACCATACCATCAAAGGTTTGGCTTTGTCTAGAAACCTTAATTCACACCCTAAATGTAATGAAAGAACTGAGCTAGCTGAGAATTCCTGAAGGTCTCCAAATTGCAGGCACTGTCAATCTGGAGCTACTGCTCACCTGACAACTTCTGCAGGAACCTGCACTTCAAACTGGGATTACAGAAAGGAATGTATCCTTCCCATTAATGCAACACGTGAGATCAGAGCACTCCCAGGGCTTCAGAGTTTCTACAAAGAGATCCCTTGGTGAAATTTCTGCTCCATGGAGTCATGGCCACAAATGGCATTGCCACAAATGGATGTGAGACAGCTGGAGAGCTTGGAGTTGTCCAGGTTAAGTTAACAATGTACTGGAGGACACCTCAATTACCTCACATACCTAGTGTATTCACCTTGGACAGCTGTACCAGAGCCACTCATGGTGGCAGTGCTCATACAGACAAGTGACATAAGCCTCATCACTCTGGTAGTTAAGTGGTTGTTGATGCAAATAAAGCCTTGAACACCATCAAACATGTCGTTACACTCTTCCTTGCTGTTACTGGGACAGATGAGTCCTTAAAAAGGAAGGCTGAGCTGCATGATGCTACTGTGTGCATTGATGTGTGCAAAGGCAGAATGATAGTGTTTAGAGACTCCTCATACAGGAAGTCATGATGGTGCTCGACAGCATCCCTGGAGACAAGCTGCCAGGCTGTCTGATGGCTATAGGGTTACAGTCTGAGAGACGCTGGTTACCTGTTTCGCTGCAAGAGACTTGTGTAAACACCCCAAAGAAAAAACATCTTCCTGCATGTCAGTTAGGATTCTGTGACCCTCCAGGCAGGATAAAAGAGAAATGGAATTCTGAGAGTAATCTTTTAACATGTGCAAACTTAGTGAGTTCTTTTATCTGTGCTTCAAAAAAAGTCAAATTCATTGTGTAAGAGAACTTTATTGACTTGCAGTTTACTGAATAAAAACACCAAGATTGTACAGCTAAAAGCTGAAGTAATAGGTCCTCTGTCTTCTCAGGGGTCAGAGGAGTCTATCACTAATTCATTTCCGCTCCTTAGCTGGAGCATTTTCAATAGATATTCTTAGCTTCAAAGAGAAGTCCTTTTATCCAAAATAGCTTTACAAGACAGAAAACGCTTATAGTCATAACCTCTGTGAGAAATATATTTCCACTGCATTTTCCATGGCACAATGGGGCAAAGAGCAAAAAAAATAATCAGATGGTACATATAATATATGATAGTCATTTTAGAGATGGGAAGCATTTTCAGGCTTTGCACTGTCAGAGAATTTCTCAGTAGATTTTCTCGAAAAGGTCTCATCAGAAAACAAAGGCTTTGGCTATTTCTGGTTTTGCATCTTAACCCACCCTCACACTTCAACTCCTTTAAAACAAGTTCAGTTAAGTTCCCCACTTCACTTAAAAGCCCAAGTATCAAAACATACTCTCCAACCTCTTCCTTGACAAAAACCCTCAAACTCTTTTCTGAAGACTTTAAGACCTCTGTTTGTTATTATTTCTGCTATACCTAACTCTCTATGAAGGGCCATTTAGTGGCAGAGCTGATAGTCCTGCGGTAGCAATGACTGGGGGGAAAAAAAAGAAAATTCCCTCCCCCAAACCTAAGCACATCAGATCATGTCCTTGCAGACACTGTTTCACATTCAAGCTATGTTTAAAGGAATGGGTATACAGTTAAGATTGTTTAAAAAGCCAGCAAGGAAGACTTACATATCTACTACGGAGGCATTAGTAGACCAGAAGTGTGTTGTTTAAAATACAATTTGTCATCTGATTAGCCTTAGCATAGATTGGGCTGTCTACATACAAAACTTAAGTTTAATCACTTAAAGATGAGTACACATAAAGACACTGAAAAAAAAATCTTTCAAGTAACACCCACTTTTAAGAAAACTCAGACTGAGGGGAGATCTTATTAATGTATATAAATATCTGAGGAGAGGGTGTCAAGAGGATGGAGCCAGTCTCTTTTCAGTTGTGCCCACCAACAGGACAAGAGGCAATGGGTACAAACTGAAGCACAGGAAATTCCAGCAGAATATGAGGGGGCACTTTTTTACTGTTAGGGTGACAGAGCACTGGCACAGGTTGCCCAGAGAGGTTGTGGAGTCTCCTTCTCTGGAGATATTCAAAACCCGCCTGGATGCCATCCTGCGCAATGTGTTCTAGATGATCCCTGATCAGCAGTGGGGTTGGAGTAGATGATCTTCAGAAGTCCCTTACAACCACAGCCATTCTGTGATTCTGTAACAATATTCTCATTTAATGCCAGCATTCCCCCAGATCCATATGTAGTTTACATAAACTGACTAAGTAGTCCATAGCAATAGCCTCTCATGCCAATAATCTAAAAACATGTATCCAGATCTCTCATGTACTTCATTCTCTTTCCTGCCTGGGATAAATGCTGTGCACTCAGAACTCTGAGATTCCTCTTCCCCCTCCCCCCCACAGTGTTTTCTTGATCAACAAAATATGCTGTATTGTGTTTCTGTCATACCGTAGAAATCTTGTCCGAAGACCTAGCTACCTCTCCAGTAAAGTCTACCAGAGAGTCACATTAATATATGATACAATCAGTAAACTATCCATAAATCTTAACTGATCTTAAATTGCCTTACTACTCATTAAGTTAATATCATCTGGTCCAGAAGCCATACTTGCCAATTGTTTGACAGAAAACTGTCCCTTGCTGGACTGTTCAATGCAGCCTATGGGCATTTCAGTGTTCTGGAAGAAAGGATGGTGAAGCCAAATTCCTGTCACAGCATCCATCATAGGCAGCTCTCAGCTGTTCCCCAGGCACACAACAGAACTTAGTCTTAGTAAAAGAAAAATTCTTAAGTTCATAGAGGAAAAACAGAGTCTGTTTCAACAAACCACATGTCATGTGCTTAATTTTACCACCAGCTATATCCCACCAATTCTGTCTTCCTGCTTAATAACGGGAAGAACTTAAAAAGAACAGAAAAAGCTGGTCTGGATTCCCAACAAGCACAAAACACTGTCAGTTTTCACAGATGTGCATTGTGGGAGTGATTCAGTCCCTCATTCCCTTTTCACAGGGCTTTCACTAGTACAGTGGCCCTTTTAGACACATACCAGTCTATCTCCTGGCCTATCAGAATATCAGCATTTATTTTTTTTTACTTTGACCAAGAGAGACCAAACACCAATGTTATGAAGCTTCCACATCTGTTCCCCCAACAGTTTCTTGTCAGTGCTTGCTGAAAAAGCCCCTTAAGGAAGCCCTGCAGCCTTTGCCTCTCCCTGACTGATCTGCTCTCAATTCTCTCATCTATTGGTCAGTCACCTACCTCCGGACTGGGGAAATAACTATTTTTTCTGCTACCCCTTTTGTAATTACTTACAACACAAGGCTTACTCACATCATTACACATATGCTATTCTGTGATTACATTATTAAACCAGTAATATAGATGCAATACTCATCATTCTCACAAAGGTGAGAAGACAGCCTGGAGGATGAAAAGACAACACAAAGCAGAAATCACATCTTGATACTGTAAAGATGCTGTATTTCATACTTGTTACTAATTAAAAGAACAGCACACAAACACAAAGGGGTATTGTTTAAATGGATAGGAATGAAGGGAAAAGAAAAACACACGCTCACTAATACAGAAATCCACTGGAAGTGTCATAAATTGAGTTGCTTTCTGAGGTACTTACGGAGCTGTGAGATAGCCTTCCAAAAAGCCAGCTGCATACATGATATCTTCATTGCTTAAGGTCTGATGGCCATAGCCTGCTCTGATCTCCAGAACTCCCCAACCTGTTGTCTGTATAGTGTTGTTGTAGAAGCCATAGGCATCTCCGCTCCTGTCCAGTATATTCCTGACCTGAAGTGTTTTTTGAGCTTTATTCCAGTACACAGTTGCGTAACGAATTTCTGTGGCCAAGAAGAAAGAAGGCAAGGGAAACAAAAACAAAGACAAGGGAAATTAGTGTTGCAATAAACCTGAAAAGCAACAAGTATTATACAACCTTTATTTTACTTAGACTCTGATGACTGTTACTGTGCCCACCAACAGGGGCACTGTTAGAGGGGTCGGAGAAGTAGTTGCAACAAGCACGGAAGGTTTCACTTTAAGCCTGGTAGCTCTAACCCAGGTCTAAAAGATCCCAGGCAGATGTTATTAAACAGCCACATGAAGATTTATGCAATAAAACAGAATGGGTTGGTCTACCACCTTTTTGGAAGTCTCACTCACAGTCTTTGTAGACTGAGTACTAAAGTAGCTGCTGCAAAACAAGATTAAAACAAGGGAAGAATGAGTAGATATTTCCTCTCCAATAGTGAAATGCTATGACAATATTTTGGCAATTTAAAAAAGTTACATTTGGTAACTTTCCAACAGGTTTGATTCCACCATGGAAAGAAATACTGATGTTAACATACTGAGAAGTCGTATGAGAACCAACTAGAGTTTTACCAAAAAAGTTTACAGTTAAATATTCTCATGTTACTCTTTTGGAAATCATCCACAACTCCTTCAGTCTAAAGCTCCACCATAGCTGAGTCTTGACATAAAATTCAAAGAAGTATTTCCTTACCTGGCCCAGAAGAAACCCTATATGAATCTTACTGAAAGCAATTTTAAAAGATGGCATGCCTGATCAATTGCTAACGATTATAGCAACTGTCAACTTAATTTCCTACCTAAAGATTCAAAAGGCAAGTTGTTGTTTTTTTAAAATTTTCTAGGCAGCTGATCCTGGAGATGGTATTACCCAACAGAAGCACTAGAACTCAGTGGATCACAGACTGGAAGAGCAAAGCACCACAGGTATGCAACCCTTTCTAAGGCACACAATACCTATCACCCAAATGGAATAGAATCAATTTCAAGTGGTAAAGGAACAGAAAATAAGGGCATTAGACTGCTCCAGAGTTCTACCTGGGCTGCTGTTCAGCAAACATTCTTAATTATTTGGGTTCTAATCCCAGTGAACTGAAGGTAAACAGCTTTCAGAAAAACCTCTAATCATAGAATCACAGAATGCTTTGGGTTGGAAGGGACCTTAAAGACCACCCAGTTCCAGCCCCCTGCCATGGGCAGGGCCACCTCCCACCAGACCAGGCTGCTCAAAGCCCCATCCAGCCTGGCCTTGAGCACCTTCAGGGACTGGGCATCCACAGCTGCTCTGGGCAACCTGTGCCAGGGCCTCACTGCCCTTATAGTGAAGAATTTCTTCCTTACATCTAACCTAAACCTACTGTAGTTTACAACCATTTCCCGATGTCCTATCACTGGACTCCCTGAGTCAAGTCCCTCCAAGCTTTCCTGTAGGCCGCTTTTACGTAGTAGAAGGCTGCTGTAAGGTCTCCCCGAGGCCTTCTCTTCTCCAGGCTTCTCTTCTTTCTCTCACCCCCTTCTACGAAGGAGAGTTCTTGCATGAGTCTATTTAGAGATGAAGTTATTTCAGGGACTTGGAACACAGTGTTTAAAAACATGTTTTATTAACTGCCAGGTACTGAGTCTATTTAAAGGACTGAGACATGACAGACCTTAGAAACCTCTTCAAGCTGCTATAACCTCACTTTTCTGTTGTCTTCTTAATTATCTTTTAGTAATACACGAGGTAATCCCTGATTTAGTTTAAGTGTAAACATGGGAATTGCTCATACTGAAAAATCCACAAAAAGAAGAGCAAGCTGATGTGGTTTTATCAGTGGAAACAAACAAAGACCATCTTACAAAGCTAAAACTCACAAGAGCACAGAGGATGGGGAAAGTAAGGTCCTGTGAACAAGTGGTGCAAGGTGTCACAGCACAGAGCACCATGAGCATGTCCAGCAGTTAAGGGCAAAGCTGACTCCAAGCAATGCAGCCCGCTGCGTAGTAGAGAAAAGACAGGTTGTGCTCAGTACAGACACCTGAGGAACAGGTAAAAAGAACAAGGACAGAACAGGGGAAGAGAAAGATGCTCTCCGTAAGTGGGGAAGTACGCAAGCAGCCAAGAGGAATCAGGGCAGCTAGGTGTTCTTATTAGTCCCTACAGACTAGGTAGGCATGCCAAAGAAACCTTCTTCTGCCTAAAGCAAAATAGCTGTTGCTTTCTTTAAAAAAAAAAAAAAAATACTGATGCCAGTGCAACACAGACTGAACAGAGATAGACGTACCCTGAACAGACGTACTGTAACACAGCAGGCTGTGTTTCTTTGTTTTATTCTCTGCCACAGCATGAAGATTCAGAGCTGTTTTCATAAGGCAGAACAAACTTCAAAATTACCCTTGGAGTTTACCCTGACCCTAAATTCTCTACACAGAGAATTTAAACTGCAGAAAATCAGGACTGGAAGAGGATGTGAGAGAAATGACAGCATGAAAATACATGATGATTTGCAACAAAGGCAGAGGCCTTTAGAGGAACAGCAATGTGCTGTAGATGTGGCAGGCACAAAAACAATGCTGGAAGACACCATCTTCCACTACTGATTTTTTTTTTTTTTTTTTTGGCAGCTACTCATGATTTCACCTCATTCATTTTTGTCAGTTTCTGACAATCTAACAGGCCTGGTTTAACATGTCAAAATACCTATATATGAAGTTGCTACGTCTATTTAAATTAATATATATTTATATTAATTATAACAATTACTATATGGTTATATAAATTTTTATATTGCTACAGATGCAGTTAAAATTGCAAGCTTATAAATCTCTGTACACTTAGAACCAACTTCCACTACCATGTAACTGAAGTATTTCCTATCATCCAGCCTGTCACAATTTTAATCTGTGTTCGTCTGAACTAGTAGAACTACCTTTAGCAAGAAAACCATCTAGCACTGAAATACATAGCAGAATATAGATATCTAAGAACCAACTGCATGTTTCCAAAAAAAAATCCCGTATGTCTCACAACAACTTGAACCTTTATCTAGAATAATGCTGGCATTTTATATTTATTTTTGAAAGGTGATGCAGAGACCCTAACATTTCTTATCCCAGCAACTGTATTGGTAAGACTTTACATATGAACTAAACGCAATGTCTCCATGAATCCATGATAGAAGGATGATTTTCTAGAAGATTTAGACTTCCCAATGTGTAGCAGAGAACACTAACAACTTTCAACCTATTTCCTGCTCTCAGGACTCTGAAGAGCAGAAATTACTGTGGTAATTTAGGGTAATTCCATACCTGTATTGCTCAGAAGGGTTAACCTGAGTAAAAAGCAGAAGCAGACACTATTTATTGCAATGAATGACTCAACGTCCCTGCGGACTGGGTAGGTCAGTGTAGTCACTCTTTCCCTCAGTGCAATCAACAAGTCAGAACTGCGTAGCATTGGCAATGCACAGCTGCACCACAGCCACCAATGCACTGCATGACAGGGGATAGAAGTGATGAAGTGCAATGACAAAATAAGCCTGTAAATACGTAAGTGTTCCTTCTCCTTCCCGCAGGCAGTAGGAAATGGGAAAAGCCTTTCCTGAAACTGTGGGGGTTGGAACTGGATGATCTTTGAAGTCCCTTTCAACCCAAACCATTCTATGATTCTGTATTTTTGTATTTTTGCCAAACAGGGATCCAGAAATAGGACTACAGTTGGCAGACTGCTGGAATTTCTTCAACACATGAGAGGTATTTTGCAAAGATTATACCCTGAATAATGGAAAAATGAAGTTTCAGATGTGGTTAGGAAGTGGTGGTATCCTTGGCATTTCAAACTGAAAAACAAATCCTTTCTCTACCTTTTTGGCTCAATACAGGCATTGACAAGGTTACGTTAAAAGCAGAGCTTGTCTTTCGGTGGCAGATGCAGAATGGAAATACATACACACTTGACAGAACACTGAGAAAACAATTACTGAGTGTGAGGACAGAGACAAGATGAAACAAGGTGGAAGATGCTGTGAAGAGGACATGAAAGAGTAGTACTAACTTTCAGTGAAAGCACAAAATGGGCAGACAAAAAACAAAAATGCAGCAAGATGGCCCAAACGCATTATTTGATAACTGTCACTTATACATATTAAAATACATTAAAAATACAAAAATAACATCTGACATGCCTTAGGAACACCTACAACATCCTTTTGAAAATATGCAACAGATACTTTTCCTTATGATTTTGCCAACTGTGAGTTGTTTTTAAAACCTATCATACATCTAGACAGCCTATTTGACCTTGTAATTAGAGAAATTAACAGAACTCCCTTTTCCCTGAAAATAAAACAGCCACAAGGTTTGGGGATCAGAATTAATATTCATATCTTTCCTTACTTGGAGCAGTAAGTCCATTCACAAACAATGAAAGAAACACTGGGGACATTTTCAATCATTTCATGTATTTGAGACTGCATTTAACAAGATAAATTAAGTTAGAGTGAACAAATGTAAGTGTTACCTAATAATAGGAACATCACTGGATTCCTCAGCTACTAATTTATATTTCCATTTTACATGTTTGTTTTTATCTCTGGCTTTTGAAAAGTGAAGCCTTCTTGTAGAGGTATTAAGATGTACTTAGTAGTTTCAACCTATACACTTTCCACTAAGTTAGGAAGCGATCCTTCTTCTGTTTCACTGAGAAGATTTGCACAACCTAGGAACACAATAACAGTAGCGCAAAGTAGCACACCTCCCATTTTCAGTACAGCCTGTCCTACAACTACTGTTCCGTTAGATGTTCATGTAAATGTTTCAGGTCAGCCAATAACAAGAAACACCTGATCTGATATTCCTGTTCGGTTCTGTAATTTGAGAGAATTTGTTCTATTTTCCCACCAAAATTTCAGAACCATCCTTCTGTTTAGAAAGGTTGTATACCTCTGAAGTACAGCTGCAATTTCACACCACAGTTATGACTGGAATCCACTACAAAATGAGTGTTAAGTACTTCAGGACTTCTTTAGAGATTAGCTTAAACCACAGAGGAACTTAACGTGAAACCCAGTAATTTTCAATTAAATAAGTAAATGCTTTCTTGTTCTGCTTGAATACAAAGCTATTTACGTTTTCTATTCTACTAGCCTTAATTCATCCTATTTCCTCATTCTTTTCAAGTTTAAGTAATTTTTCAATTTGCCTCCAACAGGCCTGTCATTATTTGAAGCCTAATCCCCTGATTTGTGCTTACATGAGAGAGAGAAGCAATATTCAAAAAAGTGAACTGAGATGATTTAGGAGTTTGAATCTTGTATGACATTCATGTTCACAAGGATACTTAATGGTAAAACCCAGCTGATACAGAAAGCTTGCCAAAAGAACTGTAGGTCCCCAGTGTACATCATGCACAGAAGAAACAAAAACAATACTTTAACAAGTAGCTTCACTGAACTCTTAGTCCCTGAAGCAATTTTTACCAGAGAATATTCCCCAGAAACAGTTTCCAAATTGTATAATGAAGAATCTCTTCAAGGAGTTCAAAATACTAAAGAACAATGAATGAAAGTGGGAGGGGAAAACAGAGATTGATAGTTCAATGCTGAAGGCCAAATTTATTCTATTAAGTAGCCTAGAGGTATTTCTATTCGCTACTTCATAGTCTTCTACCTGTACTTCAATTACAATGTGAGGAATCAGTCAGGTATTAGCTGAAACTACTTCATATCCTACATTTCCTTTTAATTCCTTTGCACGCTTCATGGTTGACCATTCCTGCTAATGCAATAATGAAAGTTTTTGCCAATTCAAGTAAGGTTTGAAAAGCAGATCTCCAAGATGAGATAGGATTGCCCACAAAATGAGGTGCTTGTAATACTTTGGACACCTTCAAACCAACTGCTACCTAATTTTTCCTTGTTCTGTGGCAATTATTAAGTTAACTAGGAATTTCCTAGAAGATAAGCAGTGAATCCAGCCCTTAAGAGCTGCAGAATTCATTAAAAGCAGAAGTGTGAGATATGCCACTTCTGAGATTTGTTCCCAACAACCCTACTCTTGCAATCAATACCAGTGGTATCCAGAATCCTCCGTTGGGCATTGTGCTCTAAATGCTGCTGTCACCAACCTTTACTGATCTCCCAGAGGCAGCTTCACTTTGATACACTCCACACTTGTTCAACATTTCTTAAATTCCCTCCTTTCGCAATTCCTTTCCCCATCCTTCCAGGTGCTGGGTAACCCATTACATGTGCTTTGAAATTAGAAAAAAACCACTACCTTCATACATCCCTGCCACATCTTTTCTAGCACAGCTATACACCACAGCACATGTCCACAGCTGGAGTGTTTCTCAAAACCCAGGCAGAAACTCAATTTTTAAGCAAGAAGCCAAGAGTCTATGGAAGACTGTGAAGATCAGCAACACGTGCCATTATGCCATTTGCCAAACTCTGTCCGCATCCAAATTTGGCTCTGGACTGATAGAAGGTACAAGAATAAAGCTCGAAGATCAGGAGACGGAAAGGCTATGGCCTTCCTATTCCAAGGAAGCTCAGAATTGTTGTGAAAGTTTCAGTCACTGGATTAAGAAGTTTAATTGTCGCTTTCTAACACTGACTTATTATATAAATATAAAGTAAATATGATGATAAAAAAAAAAAAAAAAGTGAGCATTAAAAAAGCTTGGAAGTGATGTTTTTACCATGGAAAACAATGTCAGATTTTAAAAACTTAACCAGACACTGGCAAATTAATTACTGTAGTGGTAGCACAAGTTTCTGGTCCGAAAACACCAGCTCATGCCTAGGTACGAGTTCTGAAACTGACAAAACAAGCTGCCGACAGCCCCAGCCAGCACCAGCCACATCCCAAGCGGCTCCTGTGCGAGCATCCCGCACCCTGCGGAGCACGGCTGCCAGCCCCAGGCTCTCTCGATCCATCGAGCTCACTTTATTTTCCCTCGCCCATTCCAGGACGAGGTTTTGGAAGCCCACGTGAGGAAGCCTGACACCTAGGAGGTGTCGCCGGCACGCCTGCCCGGCCGGCAGGGCTGCCCGTGCTTCAGCAGCCTCTGCCCGTCGCCTGCAGCCCCCTCCCCGGCCCGCAGGAACCCCCCGCGGGCTGCGAGGGCTCAGACCCGGCTCTCCCAAGGGGAGAGGATCACCCCCAGCCGCCTCGCACCTTTTTCTGAGGGGTCACAGTGTGTGTATGTGGGGGTCCCTCGCCCCCGGATCCAGCCCGGGAGGAGCCCGAGACGGGGCGCGGAGCCCGGCGGCTCCCCCTGTTTCTCACCGCGCTGCCCGCTCCGGAACCAGGGCACAGCCCCGTGCCGGGCTCCGCTGGAGGGACAGCCCCCCCCCCGGCCGCCTGGCACCTCCAGGGCCCGGAGCAGCCCCGCTGTCTCCCCGCCCGCCCCGCCTCACCTGCTCGGCCCCCCGCCGCCGCCCACAGGAGGACGAGCCCCCAGCAGCAGCAGCAGCATGCGCCGCCGCCGCCGAGCCGGGCCATGCCGCCACCGCCCCGCGTCTCCTCTGGGCACTGGGAGGCGGCGGCGGGACTTTAAGAAGTTCCCTCGCCCAGGGCAGGTCCCGCCGCTGCCCCCGCCTCCTCCGGCGCCCGCCCCGGCGCCCCGTGCAGGGGGTGGCCCTGCCGGGACGAGGGCTGACCCCGCGCCGGTCGCCCCTTGCGGCTCCGGGCTGTGCCCTGGTCTCGCCGCGGCGACCCGGGGGCTGCGGGAGCCGTTGGGGCCGGGTCGGCCGCCTGCCCCCCGCCTAGCCCCCCGGCTGTGTTTCAGGCCCCGGAGGTTAGGTTAGGTTCGGGCCGAGGCCCGGCCTCGCCTCCGCGTTCACTGGCCCCGAGGGGCACCGGGCTTGCCCCGACGGGTCAGCCTCCGGGGTTTGCTCCGGTGAAGCCCCGGGAGTGAGGTGGTGTCTGTCAAACCACACGCTTTACGAAGAGGAGAAGCAACTTGCGGCCTTCTTGGGCCAAACCGCTGCGTGTTTCTGAGCAGAGGAAGGATCCTTTCCTTGGGGTTTACAGTCATGGACCGCTTCCCATGTGGTCCTTCCCTGCCCCACTGGTTCAGATTGTTTCTGGAATCTTCCCCAGTGTTACTCTACCACTATTGTAAAACAGCCATCATTAGGACTTTGTATTCTGGTAATTGTTTAAGACAGTTAAAATTTGATACTGGTGGCCTGTAATAGCCTCAAATTAGAGAGGTCACATGCCCAGCAGTTTGGGCCAAATAGCAACTCTTGGCCTCAAGCCCTGGACGAGAGCAGTACAACGCCACCGGCTGCAGGAACCATTCCATACCCATCACTGCTTGTTCAGGGTCGCTTTTCAATAGGAGAAAAGGATAAAACTGCTGTTGCTCCTCTTTTTTTTTTTTTTCTTTTTTTTTTTTTTTTTCCATGAGAAGAGAGTCCTAAGTGTCTAATCATGAATGGATCAGTGCCGTGTTTGTTGGGAAGGAATATCTCTTCCAAGGCTTTTCCAGAATTTTTCCCCAAAAAATCATCTCTGTCACATGCTGCTCTCAGTTTGGCTGTTGGCAAAGTAAAACATAAAATGGTATTTTACCATATAATTCCTTGGATAGTATTACAGAAGGAAAAAAAAAAAAAATAGATTTTTTTAAAAGGTTCTTTGTGTACAGAGGGGTAAACATTGCTGGAAACCGGTGGCACATATGAACTAGGATAAAAAGCACAAATATACAATGCTAACACAAGAGGTGTGTACGGATGTATGAGAAAAACGAGATGGAGACAAGGGGGGAGCCTGACCAAAGCTACTATAAAAAATAAACTTCCAACTGCTCCCAGCCCAGGGACTCACAGATTGACTGACTGATTGATTTGTGAGGTAAGTTCAAATGAGCAGGCGATGATGCAGCCAAAATCCTTTCCACTTGGAGAGCAAAATTACATCTCAGGCAAGATTTTTTGATATAATGTTTCACTGCTTAAAGAAAAGAGAAGAGAAGAGAGAAGAGGAGAGGAGAGGAGAGGAGAGGAGAGGAGAGGAGAGG
>NC_048893.1:42400630-42404783 GCF_011077185.1 Oxyura jamaicensis | reverse complement strand
CGCGGCCTGAAGGGTGGGCGGGTGGGAGGGAGGGGGGGGGAGGGAGGGAGGGAGGGAATGAATAAGTAATAAATAAATAACGCCAAAAAAAGGGGGAAAAAAAAAAAAGGAGGAAAAAAAAAAAAAAAAAAAGCCGACACCCCCGGCGGGTCACATGACGTGACAGGATCCGTGCCCCGCTCCCCGCCGCGCAACAAAGAACCGGGAGCCCCGCTCCCCGCCGCGGGAAGGGCCGGGCCGGGCCGGGCCGGGCCGCCATGGCACGGTGAGGGGCGGCCCCGCCAGGTGAGCGTGCAGGGGGGGACGGGGGGCGGCGGGTCCGGGTCCGGGTCTGGGTCCGGGTCTGGGTCTGGGTATCCCCCCCTCTTCTCCCCGCTGGAGGTGACTTTTTATTCTCTTCCCCTCCACCCCCCTCCCTCGGTGCGCGGGGCTTGTTGTGGGTTTGGGTACGACAGCCGCCAAAGCAGCCTCCCCCCCCCCCCCCCATATCCCCTGTATCTATGGGGAATTGGCGGCCCCACGCGTGCTGTGGGGTGCCTCGGTCACGGGTTCCTGTGGGCGTCCTGGCTGCCGTGCCCCGCCGCTTGCTTCCTTCCCCAGCCGTGGATGCTTTATGGTGAGCGCTGTGCAGCCCCGTGCATGGCTTCCCCCTCCTTGCATGCCCCCCAGCCCACCCTGACCTTTTGGGTGATCCCATGTCCTGTTAAAGCACCGTCCCGGTACCAGCTGCCTTTTCCCTGGGACGTACGTGCCTGCCGGGACCGTGACTTGAACTTGTCGACAGCAGCCGTGGGTGACACGCGGGTGACGCCGTCCTCCGGCGACAAAGGCTTGGGGCCGGAGACCCCGCTGGGAGCAGAGACGGTGGCACGGCCGGAGCTGGCGTCGGAGGCCAGCTGCTTGTTGTTGTTGTTCTCCTTTTTCAATTTCCTTCTCGGCCCGTGACCCTCGCTTCTGTGATACTGAAATAATCCACTCCTGAGCTCGGCCAGCATCTTCCTTGTGCGCTGGGTGGCCGTGTGCCCCGGCTCTGTCCAGCTGGGAGTGCCCCTGGGACGGTGGCTTCCTTCCAGCGCTTATCTTGGCTTGTGGGGACCGAGGAGAAACCGCGGTTCCCTTCCAGGAGAAGGCATTGGGCTGGCCCTGCCGGTGCTAACTAACGCTCTTTAAATCAGAATTCAAAACAAGTAAAGCTAAGGGGTGAGGAGGAGCAAGCCACTGCTCTCCCCTGCGTGCCCAGTGCCTCCGAGGGCAGGACCAAGCCCTGTTGATACTGCCCTGGTCAGGGGACTCGAGGACCGAGAGCTGGCCCCTTCGTGCCATGCATGCGCCAGGGCTTGCCTGGGGTGGCTCTGGGGTCCTTGGCAGCACTCTGCAGGGTGGACCCTATGTGCAGGTTTATGCACTTCTTCGTGCAGGCTTGGGCCTCGAGTTTATTTTTAATGGAAGCTACAAATCTTACCTAGTGTGACTCCAGTTATAGCGGTAAACGCTCCAAACTTGGGGCAAAGCGGTGAGCAGGGAATTCTGATTGTGAGTGCTTGTTTTTTCCCCAGCCCTTCTTTATCTACGGTACCTATCCTGGCTCCCTTCCCTTTGCAGGCGGTTTCTTGGTCTGGGGGTGGATGGACCAGGGGAGAATCTGTCAATAGCCAGCTCAGCTTCTGCTGATTAGCGCTGAAAATATGACTGTTTTTAATGTAACCGGCTGTGTCACAAGGGCCTGGACCGGGATCCTGACAGTTTGCTTCGTGTGGGTCATTAGCTGCTGTGGAAGACTAATGACTGTGGCTGCCAGCTTGTGTCCATACAAAATAAGGAGGAAAGGTTGGTTTTTCCCCTAGACTGGGCGAGAGGTTTGAAGTGAAGATTAGTTTGTCTGTCCCTTCCCTTTAAAAAAAAAAAATACACAGCACATTTTTGAAACTGAGTCATCGGGTAGAATTTATTTCAAGTATTTTTAAGCTATTATGAATTTGATGCACTTTGGCCATATGCTCGCTGGAAACTGTAAGACAGTCTTGCTCAGGTTTGCTCTGTCTGGGCTCAGAAAGGTAATGAGGGAGCCTCTCGCTGTGCGCCTTTCATATCTGAGCAGACCAGAAGGGGTTTGAAAGGGCAGGGACAACGGCCACGGACAGGGACAGCCTGCCTGCAGGGGTGGTAAAGGAGCAGCGCAAACTCTCCGGCCCCCTCTTCACAGCCCTTGAAGGGTGAGCTGGCAGCAGGCAGGAGCAGGAGCAGAGGGGACACCGTGCTCAGCCTCCCCGACCCTCCGAGCTCTGCTTCTGCAGCGGGGCATCGCGGGGTCCGACGCGTGGTGTGCGTGACCCCCCCCAGTCTCTCTCTCTGTCGCGGAAATCATAGCAGAGACGCACGGCTTCAGGAGCGATTATTAGTGTCGGATGACCTGGCTGGGATTGTGTAATGACACCGAGGAAGAGATAAAAGGTTTTATATCCTACAAACTTGGTTCTCGCTTCAGGGTGAGCTGCAAGGCTTTTGAAAATGCGTGAGTTTGACGGCTCGCTGGTAGCTGCAAATAGGTGCAAACGTTAATCGCTTGAAACAAGTCTGTAAAAATAAGAACAAACACAGATGTAGACTATAGGCAGGAATGCGAAAAGAAGAGCTAATTACTTTTTTTTTTTGTATATATTTTTTTAAATGACGTCTAATCCTGCCTATATGGTTCTGCGAGTGACCCAGCAGCTCCAGCAGTTTATTCATTTATTTAAAACAGCTTTGTAGTTCACCTTGAAAACCACTTCCTGCCATATGGTTATATTATTTCCCTATGCCACATTTTTTGCTAATTATCAAGACCATTTGCTTTAAAATAGGTGTTTTTAATTTCACAGCCTTGTCTGCCTCTCCTGCTTGATCCTGCCCTGGAGTCAAGAGGCTGTGTCTGTTCATTCTCCATGGCAACGGGCTGTGATTTACTTATTTCAATTTAATTAAAAAGCAGCTATCAAATTCTAGGCATCTTATATGTTCCTTATATTAGAAAAATATCAGTGGCTCAGTCTCCGCCACAGATCTCCCAAGCTCAGAAATGAAATTCTCAGCCTGAGCCAATCCTGTCTTCTCCAGTCCATCCTCTTTGGAAGAGTTTGGGAGAGGGAAGGGTGCTGTGGCCTGGCCGGAGGTTGAGGGGATGGTGGTGGTCGTGGAGGTCTGGTTTGTAGAAGTCTGGATGTGGTGGTCTGGTCATGGAGGTCCAGACTCCAGCAGGCCACCTCTCCCGTCCTCCTGTCCTGCAGCTGCTGGGAGGTCTCAGGGCTTGCTGGGGTAGTGTGGGCACCCCAGGCCGTGTCTGGAAGGGGCACGCAGGCTGTGAGGTCTGTGTGTGGAGTCCTTGCTGGGACAGGTGCCTTCTGCAGCGGCTGCATCTTCACAGCCACTTTCCACGGTAGTGCTGTGCGGCGATGGCATTGTGGGGCCGCGTGGAATAGGCACGAACTTCTGTACTTGTTGCAGTGAAAATGCAGAAAATGGCAGCCCTGCTAGAAATGGGTTGCTATTTACCAGCTTTCCCTGTGTGAGAGATCTTACAATTCCAAATCTCTTGTGTTGGCTTTATTTCAATTGTTTTTTGGGCCTTCTTGACACCTATCTGTTCTTTGATGCATGCACGGTATGGCTTCTGGTTTTAAGCTAGTCAAGTAGAGAAGCCCCCAGTGCCCCATTGGTTTAAGCATCCTTGGTATTTGTATGCAGGCTAGAAACGAATTTAATCCTAAATCAGTTTTCCAAGAGCTGTAGCTGTACAAAAACCAGCCCGTGTCAGTCAGGGATACGGAAGCACGTAGCTGTTGGCTGAAGAGGGGAAGGTGTCAAGACAGGACCTCTGGGGTGCATGGAGGAGGGTGGATTTACTGACCCGGTGGTGTTAGGTTTGCTAGCAGACGTGATTAAGGAGTGCCAAAATTAACACCGCTTTCGCCTCCAGCACCAGCACCCCGCTCTGTCACAGAGCTGTCTCCCCTGAGGCCTGTGCAGGTGACTCAGGCCCGCCGCTGCCCTGTGTGTGCCGGCGCGTGGCTCCGGGAGCCAGGGAGGCGTGGAGGGAGGAGAGTTGGCCGTGCGTTTTTATTACACCTGAAGGAGCAGTTAGCATCGCAAGAGTGCCTGCGCTTTATTTTTTTTT
>NC_048893.1:42315249-42400620 GCF_011077185.1 Oxyura jamaicensis | reverse complement strand
AAAAAAAAAAAAGGGAAGCCAAAACCAAAGACTCAAAAGTTGAAGCTGACCCGTAATCATAAGCCGATTCTGCTTAGCCCTGTTGGAGGGTAAGGTCAGTTCAGGATGTTCTATGGTCTGTAAGATGCTGCCTGTTTGCCGTTGGAAGAAAAAAAATTACCAATTCTTGAACTCGTTTGAGCTTCACTTATGAACAAAACAGCACAAGCATTCAAACTTTGATTTTTAACTGGATGCAGCAAAGCATTTATGTTGCAGTACAGTTCACATCCTCGTGCCGGATTGACCCGGTGACAATGAATATGCGCAGGCTTTCCCGATGCTCTTTGTGTTTCCTATTTTTACCCTGGTGCTTGTAGCTGGTGATACTACTGGAAAAAACAGGGTTCCTGTCTGAGCGCCCCGATTTGAAGTCCCTTTGGGACTTTGGTCTGTTCTCAATTTGAGAAACCCAGTATTTCTTGCCTGCGTTGTGATGCAACAAGTAACACAAATGCAAGGAAAATGACTTTTCCTCCTCTTTGTAAGCACACAGCATGTGTGTGTTCATCCTAATATCTGCATGTGGAATGACTGCATTTCATGCTAGAATAGGGTGATTTATTTTGGAGGATTTTACTGGTCTGAACTCAGTCATCTAATTGCTAGTAAATTTCAAGTCATAAACAGAGCCCTCAGATGAGCTCTGATAAGAGCTCCGTGCTCAGCTGGGAAGTGCTCAGGGACCTACTTGGTTAGAAGCTTTCATGCGCTTTATTGGGAGCATTGTTCGCATGCTTTTCCTGTAAAGCATATGTGCTGTAAACTGGGAAAAACATACCCAGGGCTTAAAAGCTGAAAGCTGAACGGGTGCTTCACGCCTTCCCGAACTTTAGGGGTAACCAGTGGATGCTGCAGTGAGGTACTGGTAACTGGCTTGCGGTTCAGTACCTGCGGTTTGCAGATTCCTCTGTTCAAGTAACGAGATAAACTTGAACGTCCATGAGATTTGTCCAACAAAGCTTCCTAGGAGTAAAAATCCTGGGACAGTGGGAGCAGTGTCTGTGATTGCTATCAGTGTGGTTGCTGGATGGCTGCCTTAGCATGCAGTGAGTGATGTGTGATCAGTGTTCGGTTAACTTCTGTTTCTCATCCAGACTCTTTCTTTTTGGTTTGTCCCTCATTTCCTTCTGTCTCTCTTCATGTGTGTGGTGGTGGGGAAGCTTCCCATCTCCCTGTTCTCCAACGTATTTGCACGAAACATGGCATTTATCAGACTTCCCAGTGTTCTTCATCCTGCCCATGTACACTGTCCCTACTGGGCGTAAAAATATTCTTTTAGATAGGTCTTGAAAAGCGTGATAGACGCTTAGCAGGCGGAAAATAAAGGAGCCGAGCCCTGATACAGAGGGTGGTAGTGGGTTGTGTCCCAAGGGAGCGGCGCTGCGTGTTTTGTGTGGAGGGAAAACTCAACTGTGCCATCCTTGCACCTTCCTCAAAGTCAACATATGTGAACAGAGGAACATTCTTTGCTTTCCTCAGCCTCTCCTTTACCCGGAGCGCACAAAGAGAGCTAGCTCTCCAACCGCACAGAACAGGCCGATGTGGAATCGCGGGTCATTTGGTTTGCCTGCTCTGCTGGGGGACTGGCTTTGGTTGGTGATGACCCAGGGAGGCCTGCTGCAGCGTGGCTTTCTGGATTTCTCTCTATTTCTGTGTCTGTCCCTGCCTTGCTGACTTGAGTCAGCATGGTGTTTGCCGCAGTTTGGGGAGCGGGCTGGTGAGTCCTGCTGTCTGGTCTCTTCCCCTTTTGCTGCGGGGTGCTCTTCTGTTCAGCATCTTGCACCTGCCTCTGCTTCTTGTATCCCAGTCATCAGAGGCGAAACTGATCTCTTGGGAATTGCTCAGTTGACTGCAGGTGGTTTGAATGATGGTATCATGCAGTTAAAAATGGACAAGCTTGACTTGTCGGGTGTCCATTTTATTTGTTTCCTTGCTGTTGTTGTTTTTTTTTTTTTGGTCTTGGAATTAAAATTTTCTGTATGTTTGAAAGGTGGCGTTTGTGGAAAGTTGTGTGCACGTGTAATGGAGTTTATGAAGGGTTGGTTGCTCGTACTCACTGCTGAAAGAGGCAAGGGGAAGTGAGGTTAACTACGTGCATCTCCTACAGCCTAATCAAAAACTTGATGAAGTTGGTGGAAAAGGATGCAATGACTTCAGTGAAGTTGGATCAGGCTCATGGCGAAAGTGCATCTCAGCTCAGTAAGAAACAAGGTCAGGAAGTTCCTCAAGGAAGGCAGGAGAGGAGTTAAGAAATAAACTTCCCTGCTTGTAAACCACAGTTCTTTGGATAAAGACTTCGTTAGCCTGTGTTTACTCACAAGATTGTCCTGACTAGATCGATGTGTACGTTGCCAGTCTGAAACGAGCAAGGAGTAAGATCCTTCTGCCCAGTTAGTTCACAAGACACAAAGAATTAAATCAGAGCAACTCTGAAGGCAAAAGCTAATGTCTACTTTTCATCGTCATCTTTCTAGCTTAAACAAGGTAGCAGCCTTTTTGTTTTTTTTTCACTGTCTGTTTGGATGTTTTAAAGCAAGGGAGGAAATGCCATCTCATCTTCGTGTTCTTTTAACAGACCTCTACAGCTACGTGAGCATTGTGGAGTGATTATATATAACCCATCATGCGTGATTTATGGAAATTGTCTGTCTTTATTTAGCCTCTTGAGGGGAGGCAGGATGGAGAAAGAAATAGTAGCTTTCGGTGCTGGTGGTGGTGGTTGTTCATTTTTTTCCACCATGTTCTCCCTGAGGTACAGGCTGAATGACTGCGGGGACCCAAAAGTAACAAAATGATGGGGCTGATTCTCAGAGTAGTGGACCAGCTGCAGCTCCCTCTGTCTTACTTTGAAATCTTAACTCTAGCATTTACAAAAAATATGCTCAGAGTGCAGCATCTTTGTTATCCTCTGCTAATTCATATTTATAGTAGCCTTTGTTCTTTTCCATGCAGAATTCATCTCACTTCTTTGCCTTCAACTGTTAACTTCTTTATAATTCACTGGCTTTCTTCAGGATACATGCTGTGGGCTAGGAGATGGATGAAGCTTCCACTGCATGTACGCCATCAGCTTAGCAAGACTGTGTTTCCATCAACAGTTTCAGGTGCTGCTCAGCAGTTTCACTGCGGTGATACTGAAATCTGCTGGGGAGGAGAAAGCTTTACACCCCGCTTGTGGGAAGATCTGCAGTTTTAGTTTCCTTGCTTCTGTGAAGTGCTTATGCTCGTAGCAATTAATTTTGGTGTGGTGTGGTCTGACTGCTGTTGGTATTCACTGCCTTTGGCCACAGCAGCAGAGCTTAGGAGCACGGGGTTAAGTATCTGCAGTTGGAGGTAGCGGGATGCAGTGTCTTGTTTCTTGACTGCTATGGCCTCCGTTTATACCATAGCACTTCAGGCACTGGGAGTTTAATCACCTAATACTTACGAAATAGACATGGAAAGAGACCTTCTGGAGGACTTTCCTTGACTCCATGGGGAAGGTGGTGAGAGTGAACCAACTGCAGTGCTTTAGGCTAAGGCTTAGCGATACGGGACTTTAAAAAATGTGAACTGAAGGAATTATTATTACCTGTTTGCTCCAACACTACAGCGTGCTGCCTCCTCTTCGTCAGCTGTCAGTTGGGTGTGCCAGCAAACCACAGTGAGGATGGCTCAAGAAGATGGGTAATCTGAAAAAAATAATAATAATAATAATAATTCCCCCCCTTGTGTTCCATCAGTAAGCATTGGATGTATTTAACTGTCGGTTCAAGTCTTCCATAGCAGGAATGTTTGCAGGCTTTGCACACCCAAATGACTCCTAAATCTTTGTCGCTTCAGAGGAATAAAGTACTGGCTTGAGAGGAGGACTGATAACCTTGGTAGCGAAACTTGCAAGTGGCACAGTGCATAGCTAAACTTCTCGTGGTATCTTAAAGGAATAAAGATTATTGGCAAGAAGTTTGGAGGAGATAAATTTGAGTACAGCCTTTCTGCAGCAGGATGGTAACTGTTTAAGTAGATCAAGGTTGTATCTCTGTCTGATTTTGTCGGTTTTGCATGTGATGTAACTGGGTTGTATGGTCCTCAGCAATGGATTTATCCTAATCAGTGCATTTAATTCTTGCATACGGCGTGTAACCTGTATTGTAATGAAGTTGCACATAACTGATAGAGATTTCGTGTTAATTTACTTCATTTGCCTTGAGGAGTTCCCAGGAGTCTTAGTTACAGGCTCATTGCACCAGGCATCGTAGCACAGAATGAAAAGGCTTGATTGTGTGGACTGCTTGGAATAGAAAAAAACACGTATTGCTGCTTAAATATTTAATGTGTGACCTCTGCATTCATCTTAGCAACTTGTCATAATTTGAAGAGAAAATGCATTTAGGACTTTAAAGGCGGGGCTGCTACTCAGTATGAACAATTTATAAAAAGTTAATTAAAAATAATGTGCTAGATTTTTTTATAACTGCTGTGTAGTTCTGAATATTTGTGATACTGGATTCATTTCTGCAATGCAAGTGGGAGCTTGGACAGACGGAGTTTCTATCTGGCAGCCCTTCTCACCCTTGTCTGCTCCCCTCTTGCAATTAATTGACTTCTCCTTCTCTCTGCCTTAATTTTTGTAACTGCAAGGTGAGGTGAGAGTTGTGGTGCCGTTGCTGAATGTCCTGTCCCTCACATGTGAGGAATCACAGAGTTGTAGGGGTTGGAAGGGACCTCGAAAGATCATCGGGTCTGACCCCCCTGCCAAAGCAGGTTCCTCAGAGCAGGCTGCCCAGGTAGGCGTCCAGACGGGCCTTGAATATCTCCAGAGAAGGAGACTCCACAACCTCCCTGGGCAGCCTGTTCCAGTGCTCCGTCACCCTCACCGTGAAGAAGTTCTTTGCCATGTTGGTGCGGAACTTCCTGTGCTCTGTCTTGCGGCCGTTGCCCCTCGTCCTGTCCTCACAAACCACTGAGAAGAGGTTGGCTACGTCCTTCTGTCTCCCACCCCTCAGGTATTTGGAGGTATTTGGAGCTAAAGAGCAGTAGAGGAGCTGCCCTTGGACTGGTCGCTCAGCTCTTGGTGTGTTGCAGAAGCCAGCGGGATGTTTGTGTGGAGACATTGGCGATACGGATGCAGGTGAATTTTCAGTGTGAGGCAAGTTATGAAGTGCCAAAACTTTTGGGAGAACAAGTGAATTGCCTTAGGAATGTACAGTCAGTTGGGAGGAACGAAAGGAGGAGCTGAGGATTCAGGGTCCTTTACCCACCATCAAAATGAGAATTTGTTTGACTGTCAAGATGAAGAGCCTTTTAAATACGAACTTCTGATTTCAAGTGCACTTCAGTAGCCGTGGCACTTGAGCAGTCCCTGCTGTGTCCGTTTTGCGGGTACAGATGTTTGTGTGCCGATACAGGGAGTGGGTCTGTCAGCTCAGAAATGGCTTTTTTCCCTTGCAAAAATGCTTCTTGACCGTATCAGTTCCCTGGTCTGCCTTGCGACCTTAGCACCGTGAAGGAGGTTGGACCTCCTCATCAGGTGCATGGGGAATGGACCCTGCATGTGAAACTGGAATTGTTTTAATCTGCAACATAAACTGGAATCTGACTAACTTGTATAGCTTCTTCCTGACAGTGGCTGTTAAAAAATTTAGCTGGATAACTTTCAGCAGTCGGTGGGTTTTCAGAAGCTATTTAAGTGCATCCGTGCTCTTGATTTAGACCAGGATCCAATAACGTAGTAATAAGTTCAAATACATAAAATCAGGTAAAATTCTGCTAAACCCTGATCATTAGTTAACATTCCTCAAAACGTGCGTTCTCACAGCGTCACAATTTAAATACTAGCTTACAACAAAATGTTGTTCTTGTCAAGTTGTTCCTTTCATCATGTTTCGGCATACAAATTTAACAGCACGCTTCCATCAAAGCGCGGAGCTGAACTGGAGCTAGTCTTTTAGTTCTGGTCACGTAGACAGTGAGGAAGGAAGACTTGCAAATGCATAAAAAAAAACCTCTGTGGATATTTTAATTTGGTGCTATCAGTATGTTTAAAAAGAAATGGGGGGAAATGTTTTGGGGGGGAAAAAAAACCACCACTGTCAAATAACAGCCACAGCAAGATTCTGATTCGCTTTGTTTGTTGATATGGTGCCTTTTACTATAGCAGCCGGACGCTCCAGGTTCTTGTATGTCTGGTCACATCTCCCCTGTGAGATAGGAAGATGCAATGACTCAGGCTTAGCTTTTTTTTTTTTTTTTTTTGGTGGCCACTTAGGGAAATATCTGAAATAAGAAGTGAATCTAGATCTTACCTAGCACAATAATCCCCAGAGCATGCCCCTCTCTCGACTGACAGAGCTCGCTGTGTTCCTTCTGCCACGCTCAGCTGTTCTTCACCCGCTCTGTGCGAAACATTTGCTGAATTGTTTGGATTTAAACTTACATATACTGACTTTAAAAAAAAAATCTGTGCAGATATTTTTGTAAAGAAGGCATAGTGACTCTGAGCTGATGGAAACTAGAATCCAGTTGTCCAACTTAGTTGAGGAACCCTTTGAAGTTTGCGTTGGGCAGAACAAAATGCAGTTTTTCTGTTACTGGTGTTGGCACCTATTGGCAAGACACTGCGGACTTGGGTTTTTATTAGAAGTGTAAGCATTTATAATAGCAACATCTGTGTGTATTTAAGGTGTTAATTGTGATTCCTTTTAGAACATAAAATTCAGATTTCAGTAACCTCACTAAATATTCTAGTTTAAGCTTCAGTTTCTACATACTTTTGAAGATGGCTTGAAGTAAATACTCTAGCTGCCTCACTACTTTCTGCTGCTCTCTATGAAACTGAATTGTGTCCTGTTTAAACTTGGGGTGGTGCAGTGAAGCTTCTTTGCTAGAATGAATTGCCATGCCTTGGTTAGCGTCAGGTCTGACTACAGTGTTCTCCGGAAGCAGTGCAGTGGTGAACGAGACGATAGGAGTTTGCTATGTGTTAGACTGTTCTGTTCATATGTAGGATACAAAAACAGCTTTTTAACGGGGCATGATCCGAAACAGATTCATAGAAAGGTATGAAGAAAATCTGTCTTGCAGCTCAGGCTGACCACAACTTTTTTGAAAGACGTGAGCTATGAATGCTACTGCTCGGACAAGCTGCTGACCTCTTGGAGTGCTGGCCACCTCAGTGTCATTTCACGTCACACCTAATGCTGAAAGCTCAAACTACCTTTTTGCGTTTAAAAAGGCATCAAATGCAGGAGAAATGAGTCTGTTAATTTGTTAAATGTAGCGTTAGGTTGGATCCTTCAGTTCACTTGGTTGTGTCGGAGCTGAGTTGCCTTTTGAAGGCAGTGCACGAGGGAATGTTTTTCCTAGCCATTGCTCAGCGGTGTGGGTTATAGCTGAGTACCTGCAGAAACGAGGCTTAGCAACTTGGCCTTGACTGATCCTGAGTATGTGGACATCTATTTTCATTTTATTTTATGCTTAATTCGGATCCTGGGGATTTGCGGTTACAAATGATGCTGCTGAGGTGCTTGTGCTGAAGTTCTGGAATGGCTGGGACCTGTGGTTGAGGGTACGGTCTGCAACTTTAAGAAGATGGAGTAAGGAAGGAAGGACAAAAACTGTCTTGGTTCGTACAGGTGGTGACTAGAAATGGTTGTGGAGATGCATCTATGCTCTCTTAGTTGCACAGTATTTAGAGAATAAGTCTGTTTTAATTAGAAGCCTGGATGTGTCCCATTTAAAAACAACACACAATTGTTAGCGTTAGGACTATGGGAAATGCATCTTAATGTTTGTCACTTGTCTGCAACTACACTTTCTTTTCTGATCATCATGCTAGGAAGAGAGGTTGACAGATCAATGAAAATACATTGCGTTTGGCTGCTTCCTGAGACTTCTCTGCACAGATGGGTCGCAGTCGACAACCCAAAGCTAGAGAAAATTTAACGAAGCAGAAAGACCTCGCTTACCTCCTACAGAATGAGGCGATTGTGGTGGTTTTATTCGGGTGGGTGGCCGAGCTCTACCACAACCGCTCTCTCACTCCCCCTCCTCAAAGAGGAACGGGGAGAAAATACAATGAAAGGGGCTCAAGGGTTGAGATGAGGACAAGGAGATCGCGCAGTAATTATCATGACGGGTAAAACAGACTCAGCATAGGGAGATAGTAAGATTTACTGCCTATTACTAACAAGTTAGAGAAGTGAGAAGCAAAGGAAAGAAATGAGAAACACCTTCCCCCCCATCCACCCTCCTCCACCTCCTCCCCCTATGCGGCGCAGGGGAACGGGGGACTGGGGGTTATGGTCAGTCTATAGCGCTTCTTCGCCACCGCTCCTTCTCGGTCACTGCTGTAGGGTCCCTCCCACGGGTTGCAGTCCTTGCTGAACTGATCCAGCGTGGGCTTCCCACAGGCAGCAGCTCTTCAAGAACTGCTCCAGATATGGGTCCGTACCACGGGGTCCATCCCTCGGGAGCAAACTGCTCCAACCTGGGTCCCCCACGGGCAGCAGCTCCTGCCAGGTCACCTGCTCCTGCGTGGTCTCCTCTCCATGACCTACAGGTCCAGCCTGGAATCTGCTCCGGCAGAGGTCTTCCACAGGCCACAGTCTCCATCGGTGCAGGTCCACCTGCTCCACCGTGGTCTGCCCCACGGGCAGCAGCGTGGAACCCAGCTCCACCGTGGTACTCCATGGGCTGCAGGGGGACAGCCTGCTTCACCATGGTCCTCACCACAGGCCGCAGGGGACTTCTGCTCTGGCACCTGGAGCACCTCTCCCCCTCCTTCTTCACTGACCTTGGTGCCTGCAAGGCTGTTCCTCACTCCTCTCACTCTCCCAGCTGCTGTGTGGCACAGCGTTTTTTTCCCATGTGTTAAATCTGCTCTCACAGAGGTGCAAAGCAACATCACTTAATGGCTCAGCTCTGGTCAGCAGTGGGGCCATTACCAAACACGGGGCAGCTTCTAGATCCTTCTCACAGCAGCCACCCCTATGGCCCCCTGCTACCAGAACCTTGCCACGTAAACCCACTACAGCGATGCTCATTCGGTTAGTTCTTTTATAGATAGGCTTATTGTTAAGAATTAAGCATAGCCCCGAAGTATTTTGCTGTTTAGTTCACTCATTTTGAGCTGTCTGTCTGTAGTGCTGGCATCGGTGTTATGTGGGAAAATCTGGGCAGCTGTCCAGTATCTGTTCAGTCTTCAGTAATCGGGACAAAAAAAATTGATCTACATGGATTTTAAAAACCTAGCACAGGTTGTAGAAAATAATTTCACATGGTAACCTTGGTGGGGGAGGACCGATGGGACCCCACTAACTGTCAGTGGTCGGGCAGTCTCAGACATGCAGGAATCACAAAGCTGTTCACATGCTGTTGACTGCCACTTGATAATCCTGCTCGTGGTGGGATCAGAATACGGTAGCTCCATGTTTTTGGGAACTCCCACATTAACAAATCTGTTCTGCAAAGGTGTTTCAGATGATTAAAGCAGAAACAAAATCTGCATTGTAGATGTGCTTAGAAATAAGTTCACGTAACTCAGATTTCATAACTGAGGCTATTTCTTTATCAGCCACAAGAGATTCTTATACGGTTCCTTCGTTCCTACCATGTTGAAGACAAAAAATTTTGGTTACTGGGATACTTGGGAAGAAACAAAACCATTGGAGCAGAGTGCAACAGCTTAGCCTAGTGAATGTAGTCTGTAGTTTCTGGGTGGATCTGCTTAGGTGGTTGTAAAGCTACAGGCTATAAATACTAGAGGAGAATTACGAGGCTTTGTTGGTAAGCTGCACGCACCTGCAGTGAGAGTGTAGGTGTGATGCTGGAGTAGTGAAAGCTGTGCCAGAACCTTTTCCTTGCCATTGAGTAAAGGCAGGCAGCTTGGATGTTTCAGTGGCGTGTGTTGGTAGGCGCTGTAAATGCGTGCAATTTGTGGCTGTTGGTGGAGCGCTTTTTTGAAGGTGGGATTTCACCCTTCTGCTGGGGATGAAATCACGGATGTGTACCACCGTGCTGGATTCTGGCTGTGATGTAGCCTTCAGTCAGCAGTTGGTGCATCATTCTCTGGAGTTCCTGCATGTGGAGGGCTATGTACCAGCTGAAAATATGTTCTGTTTGCGCTGCTGGCAAAATCTTAATCAAATAAATGTGTGTATATATATATTTTCCTGTGGATTTAGGTAGGCTTTGAAGGCCTCTTCTTCTTCCTGAATGTATTTTATTAACAGAGCTTGCCTATGGAATTATCCTTGGTGGTTTTGCTGAGAAGACAGCACTTAGATCTGAGCGCTTTGCCGTGCTGTTACTATTAAGAAAGATGATTACAATAGTAATTGTAATAGTCCTGTATTTATAGTACGTTAATGACAGGAAATGTGCTATAGGTCTTAAGTTACCAATGATGAAATGGAGTGAAGCACCTCCCATCTTTTCTTATTCCTGTTATTAATGAAATGCCTTCTTCCTTTTTTTTTTCTGCTGTTCTGCTGGTGGTGTTAGTTAAGTTCCTGACGAGATACTCAAAAGAAGCATTGTGCTAAAGAAGAAGGGAAAACGGAGCATTTGCTTAGGGCATCAGTGATTTAAGTTCACCTGACCAAAATTTTTTATTTATTTGTCAGGGTAAGAAGCCAAGATTTAAAAGAATATAACATACATTCTTACTGTTTTGAGTTCTGCATCTTCTGAACTAAATAAATATTAGATGCTATGATAGCGTGAGATAATGGAGGATACACATCTATGCCTCGGGTCGATCCTTGCTGGATCGCTCTTAAATTTATTATATGCTATCCTGTGCTGATTCCTTTCCATAATGTAATTAAAATTGTACTTCTTGAATAGTGAGGAAGTTTTCAGAATGCTTCCTAGCGCCGCTAACATTGGTATGCTGGAGGTTTCCCAGCCCTTGTTAGTGTTATTGTAGAAGAATGAATTTCATCAAAGATGAAAGCTTTTGCATGATGCAATGCAAAAGAGGCTGCCCGAGACCTTGTTCGGGCTATGCCAAGGAAGCGTTACTGAAGTGGCATTCAAAAACTAGTGTGAGATTCTGTGGGAGCCTGTGATGAGGATGGAAATCTTGTTATGAGAAGAGGATGCAAAGCACGCTGCGCGCAGTCTCCGTACTGCAGGAGTGTTGCTGATGGCAGAGCCCCAAACTGCTTATCTGGAGAAGCTGCTTTCTATCGTCTGCCGCTTACAGTAGCCGTTCCCTTACCTTTGGTTTGATAACTTCCTTCTATTTCTGTGTAGGTTTTCTTTCCTGCTTTTGTTTTTTTGTCTGATTGCTCACCATAAGAGCTGGTTATACAAAAGGGGAGAAAAAAGCTTCTATTAGCTATTCCTGCTTTGGGGGCAGGAGCTTCAAACTGACAAAAAAAAAAAAAATAATTCAGAGAAACTAGCTTCCCCCCCCCCCCCCCCCCCACCAAAAAGAAACCTGGACAGATCACCACACTGTGGCACTTAGAAAAGTGTTATTCATGTAGTCTTCAATATTCTTAAAAAAAAAACAAAAAAGCGGAAGTTAGCAGAACACCAGACCTCTCTTACAGGGTGACACTTCGTTGCTGTTTTAATCTTATCCTCTAATATTTTGAAGCTGACTTCCTAGAAGGGGCCAGACAGAATCAGAAGTATCCGCGGTTTGATAGTTCCCTTCTGGTTCTAGTAAATGGTTCGAGCAGCTTGATGACCAGAAGAGCGCTACCAAAAGAAGGCTGCGACACAAAGATGCCCGAGTTATCAGAAAGAGGTTGTGGAGACATGTTTTGAGGAGGTTTGGGCTTTTGTGTATGCCGTAGTCTGCGCACACAAGTAGAAACCCAAATATAACCAGGTTCCCCTTCCAAAACTCCCTAACAGTATAGCTAGATGCTTCCATGTTAGATGCATCTTAACAGTAAAATCCTGAGAGGCATAAGGAAAAAGGGCACGATGCCCCACACAGCCTGCATCTTCTTAATTGTGTGCCTGTTTTCCTGGAGCTCTTTAGTGATCTTCTGCTTGAACACAACTTCAAATGCAAAACCAGGCTTTAATTCTGAGCCCGTTTGGTTGGCAGTGACAGGCACAAAACACGACTCAGTGAGAAGATACAATGGAGGCAAGTATTCCAGCGGGCTTCCCACCTGAGGAGCTAGGGTCGTGTTTCCTGGAAAAGTGTGTGTCTTGTCTTAGCATTTACTTAAATAAAGTGTCTCCAGGTGGATTTGTCTGGGGCGTTTTCAGGAAGGGAAAGCTGCGAGGTCTCAGGAACAACATGCTTTTATCGTTTGTTTGTTGTGCTTTTTATTGTATTTATCGTGCTGAAGTCCTGAGGATGAAATTGTAGACACCTTTGGTCAAGTAGAGTGGGCTGGTTCTGATTTTCCAACTTTTAAAACAAAGCAGGTGTTGGGGGAGGGTGAGGATATTTGTTGCCATGCTTTGTTGGCTTACACCTAAAAGCCTCACTGGAGGAGTCAGGAGCAGATGTCTTTGAGCATGCTGGTGCCAGTTTTTCCACAGGTTCCCATAGGCCCTTTTCCCTGGAATATCTTGGGTGGAGCCTTAGTCAGCTGTATCTCAAGTGAAATTGAGATCTTTGAGCGAAGGGTAGGCCTTTGGAAATTGTTCCAAGGGTGGTTTGAGACTGTTGCATGATTCTTACTGTTAAGTCTTTCCACATGGTAGCAAAATAGTTGATTACTCCCAGTATTAGTCATAGAGAATAGCTGGAGGATGAGGACCGCTCTTCTCCTTTGCCGAGCAAAATACTGCTGGAAGTTTGTCTCTGCGTGTAAACAGCCCCCGTTAGTGACTGGCTGCAGGGAAATACTAATGCTGAAAACGTGCCCCAGCTGGTGGTAGGCTACAAACTTGCATTTCCTTGGGAAGTAGTGCCTCCTGCTACTTTTACTCCCTAAAATGACCGGAAGAGGCAAGCGGAGGGGATAAAACTGAAACTGAGCAGCGCGGTTGGTGTGACTGGGAGATGTGGATGCTATACCTTCTTTTCTTTCTTTTTCTCCCCCTTTAGGAGGGCTTTCGAGCTGTCGCTCTGCTGCTGAACAGCATGCAGTCCTTTCGGGAGCAAAGTAGTTACCACGGAAACCAGCAGAGCTACCCGCAGGAAGTGCACGGTTCCTCCCGACTGGAAGAGTTCAGCCCCCGCCAGCAGGCCCAGATGTTCCAGAGCTTTGGAGGAGGCGCCGGCAGTGGACGTCGTGGAGCAGCAGGAGCCTCGACAGCAATGCCTGGTGAGAGCTCTGGCCATCAGAGCTACCAAGGTTTCAGAAAAGAAGCAGGAGAGTTTTACTATATGGCTGCCAACAAAGATCCAGTGGCGTCAGGAGGGCAGCAGCCACCTCAGCGCAGGCCTTCTGGACCAGTACAGAGCTATGGCCCCCCTCAAGGGAGTAGCTTTGGGAGTCAGTATGGGAGTGAGGGACATGTGGGCCAGTTCCAAACACAGCATTCAACCCTCGGGGGCGTATCCCACTATCAGCAGGACTATACCGGTCCTTTCTCTCCGGGGAGTGCCCAGTATCAGCAGCAGGCTTCTAGTCAGCAGCAGCAGGTGCAGCAGCTGAGGCAGCAGATCTATCAGTCTCATCAGCCCTTGCCCCAGGCTTCCAGCCAGTCTGCCTCTAGCACCTCGCACTTGCAGCCGATGCAGCGTCCGTCTACCCTGCCTTCCTCTGCTTCTGGCTACCAGTTACGAGTGGGTCAGTTCAGCCAACACTACCAGCCGCCTTCGTCCTCCTCCTCCTCCTCTTTCCCCTCCCCGCAGCGTTTTGGCCAGTCAGGACAGAATTACGATGGAAGCTACAGCGTGAATTCTGGGTCGCAGTACGAAGGCCATGCCGTGGGTTCCAACGCACAGGCATACGGGACCCAGTCAAACTACAGCTTTCAGACGCAACCGATGAAAGGCTTCGAGCAGTCTAAGCTGCCCCAAAGTGGGCAGCAGGGGCAGCAGCAACAGCACCCGCCTCAGCACGTAATGCAGTATTCAAATGCTGCCTCCAAGCTCTCTCTTCAAAGTCAAGTGGGACAGTACAGCCAAACTGAAGTTCCTGTAAGGTCACCGATGCAATTCCACCAGAACTTCAGTCCGATCTCTAACCCATCTCCTGCTGCATCTGTGGTTCAATCCCCGAGCTGCAGCTCCACCCCTTCTCCGCTCATGCCGGGTGGAGAGAATCTCCAGTGCGGGCAAGGCAACATGTCCATGGGTTCTAGAAACCGAATCCTGCAGATGATGCCTCAGCTTAGTCCTACACCATCTATGATGCCGAGCCCCAATGCTCATGCAGGGGGATTTAAGGGGTTTGGGCTGGAAGGACTGCAGGAGAAAAGGCTCACAGATCCCGGGCTGAGTAGCCTGAGTGCTCTGAGTTCTCAAGTGGCCAATCTGCCCAACACAGTCCAGCACATGTTGCTTTCGGATGCCTTGGCACCTCAGAAAAAAAGTTCCAAAAGGTCATCCTCGTCAAAGAAGGCCGATAGCTGCACAAACTCAGAAGGCTCCTCCCAGGCAGAGGAGCAGCTCAAGTCTCCCCTGGCAGAGTCCCTTGACGGGGGCTGTTCCAGTAGTTCAGAGGACCATGGGGAAAGGGTGAGACAGCTGAGTGGGCAGAGCACGAGCTCAGACACCACCTACAAAGGGGGTAACTTAGAGAGATCCAACTCCTCACCAGCACAAGGCTCTCAGAACGAGCCATCAAAACTCAGCACCAGCCCTGCAGCTAGGGAAGATGTGGCCTCCCCTGATGGGAAGGAAGCCGTAGTGGCAGTGGAAAACGCCCCAAAAGTGAACGAAAAGGCGGTTGGAGTGATTGTCTCCCGGGAAGCCATGACAGGGAGAGTAGAAAAGTCAGGTGGACAAGAGAAACCTGCACAAGATGATGCTTCTACAGCCACGCAGGCTCCAGCTAGTGCTAGTGGTGGTACAAAAGAATCTGGGCACGCAGGGCCACAGCCAGAAGCTCAAGGAGGAAGCAAAGGGAGCAAAAGTGGAGATAACACTAACCACAATGGAGAGGGGAACAGCCAGCCTGGCCACGCAGTTGTTGGGTCAAACTTTCCTGCGAGAACAGAACCTTCCAAATCTCCTGGCAGTTTAAGATACAGTTACAAGGATAACATAGCGGCAGGTATACAGAGAAATATCGGCGGCTTTCCGCAGTATCCTTCTGGCCAAGAAAAAGGGGATTTTCCCGGGCACAGTGAGCGCAAAGGCCGGAATGAGAAGTTTCCCAGCCTCCTACAGGAGGTCCTACAGGGTTACCACCATCATCCAGACAGGAGGTATTCTAGGAACGCACAAGAACATTCTGGGATGGCCGGGAGTTTGGAGGGAGCCATGAGGCCCAACATCTTAATTAGTCAAACCAATGAATTGACCAATAGAGGCCTCTTAAATAAAAGCATGGGGTCTCTCCTGGAAGGCCCTCACTGGGGTCCCTGGGATAGGAAGTCTAGCAGCGCAGCTCCTGACATGAAACAGATAAATCTAGCTGATTACCCTCTTGCTAGAAAGTTTGAGGTGGAGTCCCAGTCTTCTGCCCATGAAGGGGGAGCGCTCTCGGAGAGGAGATCAGTGATCTGTGACATATCTCCATTAAGGCAGCTTGTCAGAGATCCTGGTCCTCACCCCATGGGGCACATGGGTCCGGAGGCCAGAAGTGGAAGGAGTGAACGTCTTGCCCCTGGCTTAAGCCAGTCAGTAATACTCCCCGGTGGCTTAGTATCCATGGAAACAAAAATGAAAGCTCACAGTGGGCAAATAAAAGAGGAAGATTTTGAACAGTCAAAGAGCTCAGCTAGTCTTAATAATAAAAAGACAGGAGACCATTGTCATCCTGCTGGCATCAAGCACGAATCTTTCCGAGGCAATGCTAGCCCTGGAGCTGCAGTCTCCGATTCTGCTCCAGACTACATTCCTCAGCAGGAGAGCAGGTCGACGCAGATGAGACGAGCACCTGGCAGAACTGGAAGCAGCAGGGGGAAATCACCTTCTCAATACCACGATCTTGCTGATAAGCTGAAAATGTCACCAGGCAGAAGCAGGGGCCCGGGAGCAGATCTGCATCACATGAACCCCCACATGACACTATCTGAAAGAGTTAACAGGGGTTCCTTGCATTCTGGTTACCCTCAGAATTCAGAAGGCTCATCTTTGGCTGCAGCATATCACGCAAATGCCAGGCCTCACGCTTTCGGTGACCCGAGCCAGAGTTTAAATTCCCAGTATCATTACAAGAGACAGATATACCAGCAACAGCAAGAAGAATACAAAGATTGGGCAAGCAGCGCTGCTCAGGGTGTGATTGCTGCAGCTCAGCACAGACAGGAAGGAGCAAGGAAGAGCCCAAGACAACAGCAGTTTCTGGACAGAGTAAGGAGTCCCTTGAAAAATGACAAGGATGGAATGATGTACCTTCAAGGCAGCTCTTACCACGATACTGGAAGCCAGGAGCCCGGGCGCTGCGTTATGGGGAGCGACGGTAGTCAGAGTAAGTGCGCCGACCTGAAGCACGGTAACCAGAAGTTGCAGCAACACGAGTCCGGTTGGGACCTCTCTCGGCAAACTTCACCTGCCAAGAGCAGCGGCCCTCTAGGAGGAGCCAACCAAAAAAGATTTTGCCCTCAAGACAGTGATGGGCATAGACGAGAGGAATCTTCAGACTTGTCCAAGCCTAGTAATGCCATGCTCAGGCTCCCTGGCCAGGAAGACCAGTCTCCTCAAAATCCTTTAATTATGAGGAGGAGAGTCCGTTCTTTCATCTCGCCTATCCCTACCAAAAGACAGCCACAGGATATGAAGAACAGTGGCAGTGAAGACAGAGGGCGAATGATGACTTCATCAAAAGAAGGAGCTGATAAAACCTACAATTCCTATGCCCATTCATCTCAAAGCCAAGACGTTGGCAAGCCAGTTGGAAAGGGAGATTCCTTCAAGGACCTGCCAAGTCCTGAGAGCAGGAATTGCCCTGCTGTTTCCCTCACAAGCCCGGCTAAGACCAAAATACTGCCCCCAAGAAAGGGGCGAGGATTAAAACTGGAAGCTATTGTTCAAAAAATTACATCTCCCAATATTAGGAGAAGCGTTTCCACCAACAGCGCTGAAAGTGGTGCAGATACCGTCACTCTCGATGACATCCTGTCCCTTAAGAGTGGGCCTGAAGGAGGAAGCGTGGCTGGACACGGGCCAGAGGCTGAGAAGAGAAAAGGAGAGATGCTTTCAGATCAAGTGGGGTCAGCGAGCCAGGATACAGCTAGCGAAATAACTCTCCCCCGGTCCTCAGAAGAGTGGCAAAGCAACGAGGATGATAAAACCAAGAAAGAGACCCCCGAAACTGCCAGTGTTAGTAAAGAAGGAGCAGGATCCAGTGCGGCAGCGCCACCTTCTCAGAAGTCGGGCGGTCAGGGAAGGTCCGATGGATCTGTAAGCGGAGCTGGAGCTCTGGCCTTCCCAGACTCAAAAACAATTTCCCCTTCCAGTGTGTTTACTTCTGAACCAAACCCAAAGGCTGAGGAAAAAGACGGAGATGTGACAAACATTTCGCCCAAGCCCGATGGTTTCCCTCCAAAGGGATATTTTCCCTCTGGAAAGAAAAAGGGGAGACCGATTGGGAGCGTGAACAAGCAGAAGAAGCAGCAGCAGCAACAACAGCAGCAGCAGCAACAGCAGCAACAACTGCCGCCACCCCCGCCGCCCCCACCTGTACCTCCGCAGTCTGCAGAAGGGGTAGGTGGTGGTGAGCCAAAGCCGAAGAGGCAGAGGAGGGAGAGGCGAAAACCTGCGGCACAGCCGCGGAAGCGGAAGCCTAGGCGGGCTGCTCCGATCGTGGAGCCTCAAGAACCAGAGATCAAGCTTAAATACGCTACCCAGTCTGTAGATAAAACTGACTCCAAGAATAAGTCCTTTTTCCCTTACATCCACGTGGTAAACAAGTGTGAATTAGGCGCTGTGTGCACAATCATTAACGCGGAGGAAGAGGAGCAGAACAAATTGGTGAGAGGCCGGAAAGGACAGAGGTCTTCGACACCCCCTCCCAGCAACGTGGAGAGCAAAGTGCTGCCCACCTCAACTTTCATGCTGCAGGGCCCTGTAGTAACAGAGTCTTCTGTCTTGGGGCATCTGGTTTGCTGCCTGTGTGGCAAATGGGCCAGCTACCGTAACATGGGTGACCTCTTTGGTCCTTTCTACCCCCAGGATTACGCAGCCACCTTGCCCAAGAACCCGCCTCCAAAGAGGGCCACAGAAATGCAGAGCAAGGTCAAGGTACGGCACAAAAGTGCTTCTAATGGTTCCAAGACAGACACGGAAGAGGAGGAGGAACAGCAACAACAGAAGGAACAAAGAAGCCTAGCTGCTCATCCCCGCTTTAAGAGGCGGCACCGCTCTGAGGACTGTAGCGGAGCCTCTCGGTCACTTTCAAGGGGAGCTTCTTGTAAAAAAGCAACCACTGAGGGTGGCAGTGGTGGTGAAAAGACTCCTTTGGACTCAAAACCCTCTATGCCCACTTCAGAAGGTGGCACTGAGCTGGAGTTACAAATTCCTGAACTACCTCTTGACAGCAATGAATTTTGGGTCCATGAGGGTTGTATTCTCTGGGCCAATGGGATCTACCTGGTCTGTGGCAGGCTCTATGGGCTGCAGGAAGCTGTGGAGATTGCGAGAGAGATGGTGAGTACCAAAACTTACTGTGCCATTTTTGTTTGTTTGCAATAAATATACCATGTGAAATACTGTTCTTCCTTGTTTTTCTCTCACGTTTTAAACCATCTTTCACCTGTGCACAAATCTCCAGCGATGCCTGTCTGGATCAGATGGATTTTTCAGGCATCAAAAAGCTGCGTGCATATTGCCTACTAGAAGTTCTGGATGTCCGAAAGCTCTCCCATGACTACAGTGAACTTTTTCTTTATTGTGTCCTGTTAGATATTAATACTCACCAGGGCTGGTCGTGAGTTGTACAGTGAAAAGACAAGTGGCAGAGGACACAAGTTGCAGCGCGTGAGATTTTAATTCAATACTGGTCAAAAGAAATCAGTGAGGGTGGTCCAGCATTGGCTTGTGGGAGGGGGACTGACAAAAGTTATGGAGTATCTGCTCTTGGAGATGCACAAATTGGACTGGACAAGGCCCTAAGCAACCCACTGTACCTCTGAAGTTGGACCCAGCTTCAAAGATGTCTCTGCTTTGGGCAGAGGTTTAGACCAGCCATCTACGGAGGTCCCTTCCAATTATTCTGACTGTAACACTTATTATACAACTTCAGGAGAACTCACAGTCCCTGCAAAATAAGGTCGATAAAGTGGAAAGGCGTAGAGGTCTGTAAGCTGAGTGCAACTTGGGTGGTTTGACTATTGATGAGTTCCATGTGAATTACCCCAGAAGTCAGACTGATTGATAAGGGACTTCTCCAAAGTGCGAGTACACAACAAGCGAGGAGAGATGTAAAATCAAGCAGGGACAAAGGGAGAGCCTTATTCACCATCCCGTGGTTGTGGGTGGAGACAATCATTATTGATTATCCGAGACAGAAGCTGTCACTTTAAAACCACAGCTACTTGGCTTCCCATGCCATTATCAGCACGCTACAACCCTTTATCGCTACCTTTTGCGTTATGCTTTCTGTCCTAGGCCAGACCAGGGGAGAGATGTGAGATTACTTTTCCTGTTACCTTCAGATTCTCTTTTTCTGAGCAGTGCTAGGATCCAGTTTTTATTTTCTTTTCTCTCTGCATTATTATATGCAGCTCATTTCCTCCCCATGAGCTTTCCTCTACAACTTTGATTCCCAGCTTGTTCTGCATTTTCACTCACTGTTCTCTGACAGTAATTACATGCTTCTTTGCCCTAACTTGATTTGGCCTGCATTCTCGTTTCTAGCTTCTCATTAAACAAAGTCAGTTAATTTCATTTGGTTTTCACCAAGTAGTGCCTGTGTGCTGAGTTTCTCATCTCCGATAATTGCAAGGTTTCTTTCAGGTTCTCCACCGTCAGTTGGCTTTTACTTATGACGTGGTGAGGCTTTCGTGTGTCTTGCAGCTCACCAGTACTTTCAGCTTGGATCTCACCAGCCTGTTTTTTTTCCCTTTTTCCTGTTCTCGGGGTGTGTTCTTCATTTATGATTCTGGTCTTTCCAATAGCAAATGCCTTCTCCACAACTCTTGAACCACTCGAGTTGTCCTTCAGTAATCCTCCTTGTGTTCTGTACCGGCAAAGGGTGTTTGCCCATCAGAATATCATGGCCGTGTCCAGGGGCTCTCATCAAGCTTGTCAAATAGTAGCCCATTATCCACAACATTGTTATATGGTTCTTGCCTGTTCTGTTTCACATGTAGTTCTTTCTCTGTATGGGATCTTGGCAACTTTCTTTTTCTGACTGAATACACTTTGGCCTACTCTTTATCACTTTCTTCCAACCGTTATGATCATCTCCTTGTCACAAATCGAATTTCTTGCTTCTCTTCTTAACCCTTTCATCTGCCCTTATGGCACCGTACAGCAATATCCCCTTATCTCTCTTGAACCTGCTGTCCTTTCTCTCTGCCTTTTTCCTTTAATCACTCACTCAACTCGCAGCTTTTTTTCACTCGTAGTAACCTGTAGACACAAGTGTTTCACATTTTTAAAAGAGGTGTACAAAATGCCTGTGGCCTCTCTTGCCTTTGCAACTACCTCTTCATTTCCTTTCCTTTTTTTTCATCTCAAAATTCTTTGAGAGCATTGTCTGGTGCTCTTGTCCTCCACCGTGGCTTCAATTGTGCTCTACTACAATTGTAATCAGTGTTTACTGTGATCTCTTCCTAGCTAAAGTTCAGATCCAGTTCTTCATTTTCCTTCCTCTGTCAGCTACGTTTTTCACTATCAGCTGTGTGGCTCTTGAAGCGTTGTTGCACCTCGTTTCCTGGCTGTGTCCTCTTTTGATTACCTCTTTTCTCTTCACTGGTTTTGCAGAGGCTGTTGTTCATTACTCTCTGCTTTTTGTGTGGCTTGCTGAGGTCCTGCTTGCGCTTTCCTTGCCCTTATCCTCGATTGCCAAGTCTTTGGGTAACTTGTGGTAGCCCACTTGCTTTATTCTAGGCTTGTAGAGCCTTCTTTTTGCTCCAGATCCGTGCTTTTCTGTCACAAGCTTAAAAACTCGTCTTGAATTCATGGTGAGGTCTTGTACTCTCACTTCAAATGCGTCCTTTAATCTACATCATCCTTAATCCATCCTCTGCCATCTTGTTCTGACTTTGAATCGGAGCAGCAAGCATCTTCTCATTTGATTTTATTTTTTTTCTAATTCTTTCCATTTAAAGCTGTAAGAAATGCTGCCTTCTCTTTGTGTATGAGATGCGATACATATCCTGTTAGTGCTTACCCCAGTTCTGTCTGGGGCTGTGAACTTTCAGACAGGGCCATTTGTGTGCACGTCTTGTTATGCTGTGTCTTACACCAACACAGTCACAGATGTCCTAGCTGAATGCTGGGCTCTTCTTCATTATGTTGGTAAAAGCAATCCGTCTCTTCCTTCACCTCTGTCACAAATAATGGAATAGGGTGGTTATTTTTTTCCCCTTCCTAGCAGTATATCTTTTTTCTTAACCTTCTTATTCTGCTGCAGCAAATAGTGCTGCGTTCTTCCCTGGGAGCTGCGTGCCTTCCCCTCCTGACTGAGGAGAGGGTTACGCGCAGCACAGAGCTGGCAGCCAGGGTATCAAGAGGTGTGCCTGCCACAGGCCGTCCTCAGGCAGTGGAAAGGCTGCGTTGAACTAGACTCTCTTCTGCCCTGCTGCCTGAGGACAGCCTTCTGGCTCCGACAGCTGATTGCCTATGCTTGCTGCATATGTTCTTTCTATACTTCCTCCTTGCTTTGCAAGTGCGTTTTCTCCTCCTTTCAGCGGACATGCAGTTCAGCAGTGTTAGCGTGTCCTGGAAAAGCAGACGTTCAAACCACACAGCTGCTTGCTGGCTGGAGAGAGGAGATAAATGTGTGCACAAGCATTTGGTAATCTAGGTCTTAGATTTGGTCCAGGGAAAGGGAAGACGTTAGTTTATAGCACATGAAGGGATCACGAGCCTGGAGGTGAACGGTTCATGTATGTAATGCATTCTGTGCACATAAAATACTGCCGTAGTTCCAATTTCATGTAAACTGTTGGGAGTAGCCACAAAGGGTGAATGCATACAAAATTTAAACCGAGTTCATACCATTAGATGAGCTGAAATGTTTTCTTTAGCGATCTGTCTCTCTTGCTGTTCCTTGTGCAGCATCCTACTGTAGAAATAAGAAACGTGAACTCCTGGTCTCAGTCATAAACCATGGTAGTGGTGTAAGTAACCCGCCCACTGTTTCTTCTCACACCAACTCACCTGTGTTGTTTTCTTTTCCCCCTCTCTTACATGGAAGCTTATTGTAGCTTTTTACAAGGTCCTAGTTGTACCGAATACTTCAGGAGAATTTGAGATGAGAAAGTATTTTCTTTCCAAAAAAATGGTTTTTGTCAAACAGAAGAGCCTTTCTTGAGCTTTGAGCTTTCCATAAAGCCTGATTTCACTGTGGACTGAAAATGATGTGAATGCATTATCTTCTAATCCAGCTGGATTTCAAAGCGGAAGAACCTTTCTTGAAGCCCGGAGAAGGCACTTCATTTGCTCTGCTTACCCCAGAGGGCTTCTTGTTTCTGAGAACATGAAGAGCTGGTTGGATAGACGGGGCTGCTTTAGATGCAGAATGCCTTAAGCCTTCTTATTTTGAGTTACAAATTGGATACCCCAGCAGATGAGACCTACCTGTCGAGCAGTCCGTGTTCCTCTCATCATACTGGTTGTTACACCACAGTAAGGTGCTCACCGGCCTTCTTGCCATTAGACACTTTGGGTCCCAGGGCTAATGAAGTCTAGAACAGAAATTGCCACCTCCCTAGTGCTGGAGGGACGTGTTGCTTAGAGAATGTGTTGGAGGTGGTCAGACACCATGGTTTGGACCAGATAAAATTGATCATTAATTAGAGAATTGGGGTCAGATCTTTGTCATATGGGATAGGGAACCTTATGGCTAGTATTCTTGCAGAAGATTTGAGAATATTGAAGGATTCCTGACCCTATCTGGTAAGATAAAGTATATCCATATTCTTCCTATGGGGATTTTTTAGGGTGTTCCTCCTTACAGTCATGTCAAGCCATCTCTTTGCACATATAAATATGGAAATCTAACAGTGGCATGCACCTTGCTATAGATAAATTAAAAAACAGTGTCTTGCCTTGTTCATCTCCTCTTTGTTTTCCTGCTCATGAGAAACTGTTGCAAGATTAAATTTTGGTTACCTTTGAAACTGGCAAAATTACCAAGCCATCTTTGTAGTCCTCAGCAGACTTACTGTTCATAAGAATTGATGGTTTCTGTTCTCAGCATTAAATTTAAGAAGCGGTAGGTAAAAGAGAAGAATAACTCTAAAGCCCAAGCAGAGAGTGAGTTTTACCATTAATTTCTAAAAGCCTGTACACCGGGAGGTGGTATGCTGTTGCTTGGGTTCTTTTTATTATATATTATTTTTTTTATAAACCCCCCTTTTTTTTTCTTAAGGCAGAGGCTCTGACCTAGCACAGGTATTGGTTCTTGGTGTTTCCCCCCTGCCATCACTGCCTGAACTGACCTTGATGAATGTAAATCTAGCTCTTGGTTCAGCCTCCAGTTCTCTGAAAGGAAAACTTGTTGATCCCCGTATTAAAAAGTCTAAAGAATCTAATGCTTTTCTCGTCACTCTCTGCTTCGTTTCCAGCTTGAGAAATCTTTTAATCCTCATACTACCTGGAAGGAAGTGCTTGAACCTTCTGGCTCACGTTCAGTGTGCCTTTGTTAGTTTGTGGGGCCGGAGATAGGTTTATGTGTGCTTTCCAGATTTCCCGAAGAACAGCTTCTGGTTTTGCACAGAAACTTGTTCTTGATCTCTTCAAACTCATGCTAGCTGATCGCCCAGAGCATCTGTCTGTGAAAATCTGTGCCATAAAGGAAAGAAGAATTACCCACGTACAGTATCTTAGTTCACTCTCTTGCTTTCATAGAACCATTTTCTTTTGGGACCCTCACTGTAAGTTGGGTAAAGTAAGGTCCCTAGAGGGGAGCACTGGGCATTAAACTACTTATATTCTCAGGTTTGGGAAACCAAAACCTGACCAAAATGCTCCTACGTGCTGTAAGTAATTGGTTTTAAAAGGTTCCTAACTGCTTGGTAATCAGACGCCTAAGCTAGGGAACACGTCTGAACTGAGGAAACTGCAGAAGGTTAGCTACTGCTGGCAAAACAGAGCAAACCAGTTCCTAGTCCCAGAAACCCACATGGTGTAGTGCCAAGAGTCTGAAGGTGCCAGTTTTATTGTGAACGTCTCACTGGGCACAGGTGTGCTTTGTTATCCCCAAGGCAGGCTCTAGAAGAGAGCTGCTGCCAAGAGGGGCGATCCTGCTTCATCCTCTTTGAAAGCTGCTCTCTCCTGCCATTTCCCTTGTGCTAGATCAACCAATTGCACGTTTACCCAGTGGTGGTTGGTTTTGTCTTTTATTGCTTTTACATACATGTTTTAGCTAGCTAAGCCATCAGAAGACCAATCCCACGCCCCCGTCTGTCCTGCCAGGTCAGCCATCTCCATCCGCTTACTCTCTGGACCACGTTTGCTGTCCCTGACTGGTGAGGGCCTTTTCCCTGGTGGCTCTAACCACGAGATCTTCATTTAGCCATAACATAACACTGGCACCACTACTAAGAAGTGTTATAATCCCACAGTGCTACTGTTTCTGAGTGTTGGGAGATGAATGCTGACCTCTTAATCATTATCCCTCTTTTTAAAGAAGAAAAACATGCAGCACTTGACGTGGTTTTTTCTTAATTTTTCCTTGCCAAAAGCCTATCAAGTGAAGTTCGGCATCGGGTCAGGGTTCAGCTGAAATAATAATCTGCTGCTTCAAAGGCCACGTGCCTGACAAACACAGGAAGGAGAACCCGTGTTTCTTATACCCAGACTTGTAATATTAAGGAGAAATTTCCAGAGGAGGAAGAAGTGACACTGGAGCTTGTTAATTTTCCGCTGTGAAAAAAGGGAAACCAGTAACAAATTTAAAAGCTGCCTGTTAGCAGTGGTTGAAAAACGGGTGGACTGAGAACGTTCCCTGTTTCTCTCTGTCAACAGCTTTTAGTGTGCTTTAACCCCACAAGTGAGGAGTGCCGCAGAATCTTGAGGCACCTTCTACAATTACCCTTGAAGCGATCGAGTTCTTGGTTTTCTTTGACAGACGGTGTCTGAACACCCAGTTGGCTCAACTGAAAACGTGCTCTTTTTTTTCTTGAAGACAGCCCTTGGTACAATTAGCCTAACATTTCTTTCCATTCCTCAAGAAATGGCAGCATCCTTAGTATTCTTCTGCAGCGCTACAAAAATAAGGAACCAGGAAATTTCTGGTAGAGCAGAAATTCTGAAAGACAGGCTGAATAATGCATTTCTGATTCGGTTTTCTCAGAAAAGCATTGCCATCTGCTGCGCTACTGAAACTGTCTGTGCTGTCGTGACTCCTGGTCTGTGAGAGTGTGCCACCACGGAGATGAGAGCCTGGTGGGAGCCCCTGTTGTATCTCAGTTCGCTGCCTGCCTCTGGTAGGGACCTGGAGGTGTGAATGAGTAGTGCTACGGTGCTTTGGAGCTCACAGCAGCTCTGTGTCTTGGTATCACAATCCTCAGCTGCCAAGGAGGTGAGCAGAGAGAATCTACGTTTACATTCCTAATGCATATATTTCAATATCTCAAGTGATTGAAAGCCATTAACTATGCTGGGGAGATAAAGCTTGGCTTTATCACAAGTAGAAGTTGAGTAAAATTGATGCAGCGTATTGGTGACCGTGGCTTGTAGGTGGCAGGAAGCGTGTTTTACTTGAGGTCTCATGTAAAGATGATACTGGGAAGAGAGGAAAGGAAAGACTTCTCCTTTATCAGCCTTTTGTATGGGGGCAGAGAAGATAAAGGGTTAAGTACATGGAGGTCATTTCTGTGTGTGTTCAGCTCCCTCCTTTGCCATCAGTCTATCCTGAGGTGTGGGCATTACGGCTGCTGACACGTGTTTTTATATTCCCCTGTTTGTCTAGCATGTGGAGTGAGGAAAGCAGGGAAGAGATTTGCTGACAATAGAGCACTGGGAAAGAATGGGATGTTTTAACTGCTTGCATTAGCTGTAGCCAGGAGCACTGGAAACTTTTGTATGTAAAATGCAGCTTGCTTATTCCGCAGTTGTGGCCTTTCCATAAAGCATCAGGGATCCTTGAACTCTGTGTACAATTTTCACCTAAAAATACATTTAAGTAACTTTAACTTCTAAGAAGCTCTTCCAAATGCGAACGGGCCTTTCTCTGTGCAGAAGATTTCTAAACAAAGCTTCAGAGCTCTTTGTCTGACTCACGCAATCCCTTTAGTCTGATTTCAGTTGCCAAACTCTTGTTAAATTCTCAATAATGAGTGAATACAGCCCATTTATGCATCTTTTTAGCTTGAATCTTTTTAAGCTGTGCTGGCAAAAAGGTTGCAAGATTTCCAAAAACTGGGGAGGAGGGTTGTTGTGCTGTTGGTGTTTCTGTTCTAACTTAATGAACTAATTTATTTTTTTTAACTTGAACGATTCCAGATGGTAGTCTCTTGAGCTGTATCCCCTTACCATCGTTATAAGAATGCTACCTAAGAAACAGGTGTTGAAGGACATGCAAGAACTTCAGAAGCTTATTCTGTTCTACACCTCCGTGTTTCTTTCTAGTAGGCTATATCTATTTATAACTAGGCAAAAATGGAGACTTCTCAAAATATTTTCCTGATTTTGGAAAGAAATATGTTTCTTTTTAATCAAACTGACCCAAGAGATTAAGAATATATTTTTGAAGGTAAAAATTCATGACTTTCCATTATAAAATATTGTATGGGTTATTAGAAATACATTCTATCTTTTATAATTATATATTTAAATAAAACATTTTAGGCTCTCAATTTTACTTTAAAAATGTTATCGTGAATTCTCTGATCTCAGAGTAAGCAAAAAGTAATGCTTGAACTATACAAATGTTTTCCTATTCAGAATAAATAGGGATGTAGTGTTCTTCAAACACTACAAAGCAACCCGAATTCTTAAAAAGCTAGCTACAGAACCATGATGCTTCGTGCAGTAGCCAGACTGGGATGGGAAGGGTCTAGGTCAAAACTGAGAAACTTTTGGAAAGTGATGTGAGATTTTTTAAAAATATAATATGGAAAGCAATTTTTATCTTTGTAAAAAAGAATTGTCATGTCTTCCCATTATTTTTAACAGCAGTATTTAATTAGAGAATTGTTTTCTGGAAGAGGTTAGATTAATTTCTCTTAATGTAGAAAGAGGAGTCAAAGCAAAACTGAACTATGATGAGGATTCGTGTAATAATTGTGGAAACTGTAGCAAAATTAAAACTCAGAAGACATTTTTGCCTTGAAGAACAAATACTCTGAAGAGACAAAAATCAGAAGAGCTTTTGTCTGTACCGCAAATCTTGCCTGGGGTTATTAATGAGGAAGCCAGGAATGGAGTCAGGGTTCCCTGCATCTTAAAACCGTACTTTTCACCTAAACTAATGCTCTTAAACTGCGATCTAGGTGGTTTATTTTGGTGTTGTGTTTTTTTTTTTTTTAGTAATAGAAATCTTTTTCATCAGAATTTCATACACATGCATGGACTCCGTGAGGTACAGGATGCGAAGTACAGGGTAGTCTTCGTGGATAGAGCACTCTGAAAAAGTTATTAATGAAGCTTCATTGTTATGGATTGGATCTCAGCCAGCTGCTTAGTGATTAAAGTTTAATTGCATGATGATTAGTTTTCATTAGTAAGCAATTAGCATTTAACAGCAGTCTTGTATTGCTAAGGCTATGGTTGAGCACAAGTGGATTGAGCCATGGTGAGAAGGCATGTAGCTGGAGGTAGGGGCTCAAAGTTGCTCAGGGAACATGGGGGATGTGAGTTGTGAGGCTGGTTCCCCTCAACAGCTCGTTCCTGCTGCAGTGCTGAGCCAAGACAGGAGCAGAAGAGGAGCAGATTGCCCAAACAGTGCAGCAGGGACCTGAGATACGATGACTGGCTGTGGGTTTGCCCTTAGCTAGGGAACTTTTCAAACAATTCTCATCAGAAAGCCTTTTGAAGTTCCAAGTTGTGCTCTCAGTCGTGCTGGCTTCTCTTCCTTCAGGTTCATAGATGGCAGTGCCTGGGCTATGACTACAACTAAAAACTTTTTCAAAATCCCTTTCTTAGACTTGATGCAATTCCTATGTTTACTGCAGCCACAGTCCTCGATGCTTTGTGCCACAGTGCAGTAAGTTAGTAAAGATGAGTGCGGGGTGGGGAATAAGAGGAGGTAGTTAAAATGGGGGTAGTGGGATGGTGGGAATATAGCAACAGGTCGAGGCTGCCTGGCTGATAGGGGTACGAAAGAGAAAAGCATCCTTGATAAAGGCCTTCACCTTGATAAAAACCATTCAGACACCTTCCTGAAGCAGCTGTGAAGATGAAGCCCGGTGGTAGCTTAAACCTGGTCCCCAGTACACCTGTTAGGAGCCATTCTTCTCCCCACTGCCATCCCTTCCACCAGCACTATTGCTCTCAGCCTGAACTAGTGTGGGTAGCTGATCCAGCCAGCAAACTCCACACACATACACTTCTGTCAAGTGTCAAATTCCAGCAGCGTTGGGGTTGTGACCAGATCATGCAGATAGACTGAAGTTGTCTTCAGCCTTGCTAAACTCTGGGTAAGCACAGGACTTAGTGTACGATGGCAACCACACCCAAGGCAAATACCGAAGCAGCGAAGCACACCCAGAGAGAGCTCTGCAGTCTTTGTCAGCACCTGAGCTAGTAACGGTAGGTAGAGCATGTACCTCTTCTGAGGTCTAGTTGCATAACCACTCATAAATCATAAATACGTACATCTCATCTCAACCAACTGACTGATGCCCATGTCCAATGCTTTCCTTATATTTGAGGAAAAAATTAAAGGTTACTGTTAAAAATACAGTTGCAGTCATCAGCTACTAGTGACTTTTTTTTCTGTTTCTTGTTCCTGTCATGTTTTCTTCCGCTTTGCACTCAAGTCCTGTAGGTATAAATTAGGTACGTATTTGTCTTGTTCTCCTGGCTTATCCCTTGGCAACGTATGGCTCTGTTGGTACTTTGGGCTGTGCTGTTGGTAACCACAACTCTTCTCACACCTTCCTTGCTTTCTGCTTACTGAGGACTCAAGCTCGCTAAGTTTAAGGAAGTTACTGATGATGAAAGGTGAGTGTGCAGCGTCAGGGAAGACTTCTTGCTAAGGGAGAGAAAAAGGAGGAGGGTGTCATGGCATGCATCTCTGAAATGGGGACTTCCACCACAGGATTCTGCTGCTCAATGTGAAACTTAATGGGAGGAAGGCAACTTCATGTGCTTGAGCTCCCTTCTGAGAGCTATGGTCCTTTCAAACCCTATGCTGTCAAAAATTCCCACAGTGGCCTTTAACAAGTCAGTTAATTACTGTGTAAAACAGGACTTAAAAACAGTCATTTTGTGAGCATCAAGACAGACTTGTAGGATGCTTGGAAAATTTAAAGTATGTTATGTTCCGAAACTGGCAGATACTCATAGTTAAATTGCAAGATGAGGGAGCTGATACGAGCTTGCATGTTTCAGTTGCGTAGATGTCAGGAGAGGAAGTTAGTCACTTGAAAATCTGTTCATGTATCGTTTAGATTCAGGTCTGTGGAAGATAAAAATGTTTTGCTAGTTTTTTCTTTCCTAGTAGGAAGCTGAAACGCTGAAAATCGTAGCTTGAATGTACTGGCACCATCCATATATTCATTATTAAATGTAAATGTTAAATGTTTTCTGGAGGAAGGACTCCAAGTGGAATTGATTGCTAAAATTTCAAGGTTGACACAAAGCATAACCAATGCTTTCCAGAACACCAACATTTTTAATGTTAATTTTGGGAAATTGTTTACATTATATGAGAATAATTCCAATACCCATATTACAGTTTTATAAAGCTATTCTGTGATGAGCTTTTTCTGCTGTCTTTACTCCCGTGCTTAACTTTAATTACCCTACCTTTGAAGTGCCACATGTTGTGACTGGGGAGAATAAGGATTCTTTAGTGATGCCACATGGTACCCTTCCTCAGCAGAAACATGCAGAGGGGGTTCCTGGGGAACAGGAATTTTAACCAAGTTACCAGCAAATTCAGTTTTCTGGACAAAAAACTCAAAGGGGAATGCCCAAAGAAGAATTTTCCATTCTGAGTTTCTGAAGCTGTTGACCAAAGAAGACTTCGCTGCTGCCTTACACTTCTGCTTTTGGGCTAGAGCCCTCAGATGGAGGAATAAGAAGTGAGAGGAGGGCGTGCCTGTGTAAAATAAACTAAAAACAAAACAAAAATGCCTTTATCTTTCTATTTTTGCCTCAGGTGAAAATGAAATTTCTTCTTGATCTTGCACGGTGACTTATTTCTAGTACTGTATAGTTCATACCAGCCCTTATCTTGGTACAGATTGATCTAAATTTATGAAACCTGAAGCTGTAGCTTGCAAACAGATCATGCAAATAACCTTTATCATGACTCAGCAGTGGCCTCAGCCCCAAAAGATCTTTCATTAATTTTTTAATTTCTTCTCTCAAACCTTGGAAGAAGAGCATAGCTCCAGAATCCTTAGACAGAGGAAGTTCTTCCCCTGGTGGAACAACGTTAAGCCTGTCCTTTAAGGAGAACACTGATTGATACCTCCTCAGCTGCCTTGTAACACCAGCTGGAATGCCATCCGGCCTTGGACTTGGGCTGCTATTTATATTTGCTGCTGCTTCTGAACTGCTACTAGTTCGTACGAAGCTTTTCTGCCTTGGCAAGCCAGCTGCTCCTAGATATTTTAAAATAAATGCACTTTAGAATTCATGAAAAGTAGTTGTTACTGTAATGGCCAGTTGGGTCTATCATTGTGGTTTGTCCTTTTTTTGCTGATGATTATTGGATAGTGAAATAACATATTCCTCTTTAAACCCATTCACAATTTTGGCCAGCAGTCTTTTTTTTCCTTTTTTTTTTTTTTTTTTTACATAGGACACGTGCTCTGTATGACACGTGCTCTGTAGCTAAGGTCTTTTCATCGACGCGTGTTACTGACCTGCTTAGTTTTCCCAAACTGTGACTGAATATCTATTGCTCAAGTTTTTCAAGTTTTTTCCCCCTTTTTTTTGAACGCTGATGTGTTACCTGACAGCACACCACTAATGGGCGATATCCACCCCTCCGAGCATTTGTCCTTCCACCTTCTCCACCTCCCTTGGGCTCACCTCCCTTGCTGTTGCTGCTCATCTTCAGCTGCTCTCCCTGGGCAGCAGCCGCCAGCGGACCTCAGTGCTCACTTTGCATTTTGCTCACCTCCTCCTCGGGGCAGGGCTGCCCGTAGCTGCTGCTTCAGCAGCCTTCTGGAGGAGCTGCCAGCTTCTTGTGCTCTCTTTAACCACAGTCACAGTTTTATTTGCTGCAGGCTTCTTCTTTTCCTATGCCTCAGGCAAGTTACTCATTATTGCCTTAGCTGCCTGTATCCTGCTCATTCATCTTTTGCCTTTGAGGATTTAGGATATACTTCCAGTGCATCCTATTTATATTTTTAATTTTCTAAATGAAGTACCTCTCTTTCAAAAACCTGTGTGCTTACCTTGCTTTTCCTTCGTACGTCACTTCAAAGCCCTCCCTGTCAGGGATTTCTGCAGAACAACTGGATGTGCCTTGCCTGCCTCCTCATTCCCGTTTCATCCCTTTGCATCCGCCAGCATTTCACTCTGTATCGCAGAAGCGTCTTGCACAGTAGGGCTTTGTTTCTGATGAAGGCTTGCAGAGATTATTACAAATAATGACAATTGCTTTATTTCTGTGTGCTGTTGCAAGCCTTTGAATCGTTAGCAGGGGTGGACTTGTTCTGCCCCCTTTTTGCTGCCAGGTTGCTCAGGTATTTGCTATCTTGTCAAAATCTTTCCCACTTATGGTTTGCCTTGCTCAGAAACGTTTTATTATCTGTTAAGCCTTTACTTCTGTTAGTAGTGAGTCCACTGCCACTAATAACTTAATGAATTAGACCTTTTTCCTTAGAGTCTTTTCTTCAAGGGTGGTTGGACACTGGTACAGGTTCCCTAGCAAGGTGGTTGATGCCCCACGCCTGTCGGTGTTCCCGAGGCATTTGGCCAATGCCCTCAATGACGTGCCTTAACTTTTGGTTAGCCCTCAAGTGGTCGGGCAGTCGGACCTGATGATCCATGGAGGTCCCTTCCAACTGAACTATTCAAGTCTTCATAAACAGTCAGCATCCATTTTCCGTTCGGCTGGAGAAAAACTGGTTTCATCATGCAGATTGCCTCTTGAAAACAAATTCCATTTTATAGAAAGCTATTGCTTCATGGGGGAGGGGTTTTGGTAGTTATTTGACTTATCCACAAACTCTTCCTTTATGGTGGTGACATTGCTTTGTTTTAAGGCAACTGTGTGCTGCTGGTTTAGATTGCATTCGTCACACCTTGTGCTAAATAGGGATTGACCACCTATTTAGATATCCCGTAATCAGTACCCAAGGTGGTTGGGAAAGAAATCTAGTAGTGGCAGAAAATCCAAATGGAGCGAACGCGCTCTGTTGCTGAGTATGCTGTTCCTGCACCCGTGTGTCGCCTTATCGCATAATCACTGCTTGAACAGTTGAATTTTTTTCCTCTTTTAAGTCTCCTTTTCTATCTTTCAGACCTTTTCTAAGCTAAATTGCACTTATTGTTGCACATTTAAATCCCCAAATGAATAGCCAAGATAACATAAACTGTATAATTTTTTTAGACAGACTTGCATGCTTTAGCAAATTCAAATCCCTGTACTTGTAAGTGGTTGTCTGAAACGTTTCTCTTGTTCAGGGCGGCTCTTTGTCGTCAAAGGAAACAACACTTAGGCATTTCTGGTCTTCTTTGACCTGCTGGTCTGTCTATTAATGTTCCTTTTAAAATATGAAACGTATTGGCTACAAAGGGGTGTGCTCAGCCTGCTTAATTTAAAATTACACATGCTTTTCCATTACCATCTCAAGTTTCCAGATTCTGTGAATTTTGCTGAATCTGTTCACGTTAACCTTCAGTTTATTCTTGCAATATCTGAACTCGGTTCTAGTTCGGTTACGCCCGGTCTTCTTTTTTTTTCCTCTTTCCATTGTTTGAGAGGCGGAGAGGGTTCATCATCTTCCATGATTTCTCAACCTTTCGCCGGTCTCATCTCCTGGAGTGTATTCATGCACATGTAAGCCTTTGATCACTCTACCAAGTGAATGAAACACTTAGGCTTGCTTGGAGTGCTGAACATGAACTCATTGCTTAGATCAAATTTCAGCCCTTTCATACAGTGTTACAGTTTAGCTTGGCCTTCCTGCTCTGGAGGTAAGACTGAAGTCTTAAAAGCTCGTAACCTCACAGTATGCTGTTGGGTGTCTGCACTCCTTCTAAAAAGCACATTTTTGTAGCTGTTTTTGTGGAATTTCACAATCAAATCCCTCGGTCTGCAAAAGAAGCACCATTCTGGGCAGGTACAAAAGTACGTGTTGTGGTGTCCCATCTCCAGCAGTGGCCAGGAGCACTTACCTTCGGAGGAGTGTAGTAAACCAGGTGTGTTCAGAGTGCTATTTAGGGATTTTCCACCTGCTTTCAGCAGCCACAGCTTTAGCTTATTCTCCTTGAGATTGCTGTGTTTAGCAGACGGTGGCATACCTATCCTTGAGGAATTTGTCTAAAATGTTTTTCATCTTGCTTATCTTTTGGCCAATGCTGCAGCCTTTGGCAGGGAGCTTTGTGGTCTAATTAGCTGTTCTGTAGAAAAGTGGATTTATTTTACAATTTAATCCTGCAGCCTGATGGTCTTGTTCTTTGCTCTTCCTCTTTGGAAATAGCTAAAATCATTCCCTCGTGCACACCATATTTGCTACGTAGATGTCAGTGCCATTTCTCTTACCTCTTCTCTACAGTACTTAGTCTCTTCTCATGTGGAAGCACTTTATGTTCCTAGTTACCTCTGTGGTCTTTCTGTTATTTTTTTTCCTGATCTGTCGTATTCCTTTGATCAGGTGACCAGAACCACACACACTATTCAGGATACTACAAGTGTAATACATAAACATAATGAAGATCTTGTTTTCATTATCAATTTCTGTCCCTAATAACTTAGTATATTCTGACTCTTTTCTGTGGATGCAAGGACTGCGTGACGTTTCTGTGTAGGACGGCTCCTGATGCCTTCTCACGAGTAGTAGCAGCCAATTTAGAGTCTACCATCATGTGTATGTATAGGTGAAAATATTTTTCCCAATGTGTATCACTTTGCACTTAGCAACACTGACATTTCATCTCCATTTTATCGGACAGTTACCCAGCACTGGGAGATCTTTTTGCAGCTCTTTACCAACAGTGAGATTGGACTACCTTGGATAATTTCACAAAGTTAGCGGGTTTTATCACCTTGTTCGCCCCCCTTTTGACATTTGTGAGGAATACAGTTGAATGGCCTAGGTGTCTGCATAGAACCTTAGAAATTTTTGCTGACAAACCCATTCCTTGTCAAAACTAACAATTTATTTCTGTTCTTGCTACTTTTCTCTGTTTCCCTCAAGTTGAGGGAAATACAGCTCTGTTCTTTGTTCATTTGAAGTGCTTCTGCTGCACTTCAATCACTTTAATCGGTTTTGTGTGTTTTGAATAGGATTTCCCCTTTTTAGGACATTTTTAGTTCTCGTATTTCTTTTTTTTCCATGCCATCCATTTTGAGCTGCAGCTTCCCTTTGTGTTTCAGCAGCCCATGCAGCACTGCAGTTCTGGCTCTTTTCTGCTGCAGCTTGATAGCACAGTGATGGCATCTTCCAGATCATTGATTTGTCCCTCTGCTGAAATCTTGAAATCTAAATTAGCCCTTAGTTTCTTGAATTCGAGATAGCTGCCCAATCCTTCTTCAGTGATTATTTCTTTGTTGTTACTGGATTTGCTTGCTACACGAGCATGTCATCATTGGCAGGAGATACCTTTTAATAGGGCAAGTGCGAAGGATTTTTTTCTTTTTTTTTAATTGCAGGATTCATTTTTCTGATATTTTGTGCCTGTTCTTTAGAGAACGTAAATTGCTTTACAGGAAATGGAAACTAATAATTCAGTATCCTTTAGTAGTGGTTGTTATCTCTGGCCCCAATCCCAAAATAATTTTTTTTCATTAACCAGTGTCTTTATATCAGAGTGAAAGTGCTGTTCTCCTCTCCTACTTCCTAAAAACGCCAGCCCCCTGCCTTTTTTCACCCCAGTCCCTTTTAACAGAAGAATCCCAGCAGTCTTCCAAAATCCCTTTTTCCTTTCTCTTTTAGCAAAGAGTACTTTCCACCACTGTGTGCGGTAGCAAAGATGTTTCAGCTTTTCCTTGTGGCTCATTGCAGCAAGTCGTCTCTCCATGTCCTGCTTTCCAGGAAAGGGAAGGTGGCTGCCTGCTGCTTCTGGTGCCCTTTCGCCTGGATGTTGCAGCCGAGTCCTCTGCTGGCCTGCCAGCTGCTGCGTGCCAAGGAGCCGGCGGCCCTCCTCCTTCCAACACGGCCGGCTCTGAAAGCCACCTTACCTTCTGGCTGAGTTTGCGCTGTGCTCTTCTACAGAAGCAGTTGTTTTTCTGAAAGCATAGGGTTTAGACAGATCAAGGAGAAAGTATGGAAAATTTGTGTAAAGTGAGGACTTACACCTGTATAATTAATGCCACGTGTTTCTTTTTTTTTTTTCCTCTTTTCTTTTGCTGGCTTTTCTTTTTAAGTGACCTTTAGTTGTTGCTTTCCATTTCATTTCACATATTTATTCCTGACACTGGTACACAGGAAGGAGAAAAATAAGGAGATACCTAGAAAGCAAAGCGAAGGAAAAGGGAAGAAAAGAGAGAGCAAAGGAAGAAGAGGCATTCTGGAGGGAGGTATTCAGGAGGCCCGCGTGCTGGCAAGAACCTGAAAGAAGCAACCAGTGGGCAAGAAAAACCTTCTAGGGTTATAGACAGTCAAAAACATGACACGGTACCATCTGCTGTGGATGTCTGCGAGCGTTGGGCAGGCGCTGGTCATTGCCTCTGGGACACAGCTGCGTGGTGCTTGGAGCTCGTGCCAGTGCTCGGCCGGGAGCAGGGAGGTTGGGTGGCTTGGGACGTGTTGCTGCACCGGCGTGGAGTTGGGAACAACTGCTGCTGCAGCCCCAAGGGAGGCAAAGAATGGTACCCAACATGCACACCTTTCTTTATTTTGTTGAGAACAGCGTGCTGTCAGAAGAGATTACTCGTGTAGTAATGAAGGAGCATGTATGGCCAAAAAAGAACCAACAAACAAAATAAAAAGCAAAACCCCTTGGAACAAAAGGAGTACAGCTAGAGGAGCTTTTAGTGTTTTGAATGAATAAGAGCACACTACTAGGGCTGTGTCCCTCTGCTGCTCCCACTTCCAGGTTGGGTGTTGCTTCATTTAGGTGGACAGAGAAGGATGAGCTGTAACGAGGAAGAAATGGGCTGCTAATAGCATGGAGGAGTAGAGACAATGTATCTGGCGTTAATACTATTGATAATTTAGTTCAAGGGATGGAGTGTCTCTTCTAAATGGCACTTTTCAGTCTCTCCAGCCTATTCTAAGTGAGATATATGTGCCTTGTGGCCAGAGATGAATTGTGGAGATAGGACCTCAGAATCAATCTTCACTGTGTGGTCTTTTTCTTCTTTCTTTCTTTCTTTCTTTCTCTCTCTCTTTTTTTTTTTTTTTTTTAAATTGAAGCCAGGAGTTGATTAGATGCCTGGCAATGATTGCTACCCGTTGGCACCTCCCATTGGGAGCGCACTCCAAGTACCAGCCTTCAGCTCTGTCAAGCAGGGGAGGTTAAGCAGGCTGCTTACTGAGCAAAAGGAATTTCTCTTCCCATGAGAGCCTGAGTGCTGTTTCCCTGGCTAAGAATGCTATAATTCCTGTACAAGTGACAAGCAGGCTGCTACCATCTGCTGGTGAATGGCTGCAGGATGGTGGGGTTTGGGTGAAAATGTGCTCATGGACCAAGGAGAGCGATTAGCGGTCGTTAATCCCAATTCACTTACTTCATGTATGAAACTCCATGGTTTTATTTTGGTTTTAGATCGGTTTCTAATTGTAGCGTCCCTCTTTTATTTATTTGTTCTTGAAATATAAATAGGTAAGGATAAGCTTCTGGCCAAAGCCTCAAAAGGTACTGACAGGAGCTATGCATCTTTTTGGAGACACAGCAATAATGTCTTGCAAAAGAAGGCTGAAACCAGCTAGGAAGTTTTTCATCACTATATTCTGTCTTGTTTCTGGAGATATTTGGAAACCATGTGGCATTACGTTATTATCATCTCTTTCAAAGGTTAAGTGATAGACTCGTAAGTTGTTTTAGCACCATACGACTTTGTAGGGTATCTGCTTTGTTCAGTCAGTCTGTGGCGTGTCAAGAAGGAAGAACTCGAAATAAAAGAGTAGTTATTGTGTATGTGGTTCCCCCAGCTTCCCCTGAAAGAAGCAGATGGTCGGGGGTCCCAGGAGGTAGAAGAAATGGGGCCATTAGACTGTCAGTGGCTTGTGAAAAGCAGAAGCATCTGCCAGAATGGAGACTTGTTCAGCAGCAGGGGAGCCAGCAGCAGCAGATGATCCCTGCCTTGAGCAGTCGATGGTATTGCAGTCCACTGGGGAATTGCTGTCGTGGGCGTAGCTGCAGGTAACCTTGGTAATAATCTAGTTGGTCAGGCAGGTTGAAAAAAAAGGAAATAAAGGCTCGATGCTCGTCCTCGGGCATCTTAATTCCCCACTTGTCCTGCCTAGCCAGTCCTAACTGCAGCCAGTGTGAAAATATCCTGTGCCTGTTCTCAGCTGAGCACTACAGGTGCTCTTAAAATTCCCCAATCTGCCAGTTGTGTTTCTGCGGCAGGTTTCGGAATGGCAAGACGAGCCACGCTAGATGCAATAAAGAATTAGTTCAAAGACCAAATTAACATTTGGAAAAGTGTCAAAAATCTTGCTGGGGGTCTTTTTGTTTTCAGCTGTATCACACAGCGCGCTCTTATGACATGCCTTTTTAGTTATAAGAAATATTTTACACAGCTGCAGTTTAATCTCCACTGTTGTAGCTCTTCTGCTCTTATTGACTGTTCTGTACAGGACACAGTGTTCCCAGGAAGAATGACCTCTTCTGCTGCAGCAGCGTGATGGTACTTCAAAGGCTGGATAAAGTGGGGAGGACAGAATGCCTCTGAGGAACAAAACTAGAAATTCATATCTGTGTTCAAAAAGAATAGTCAATTTGGGCTCTGTCCTGTTAGAATAATTAATCTTCGGCAGCCACATCTGAAAGAGAGAATAGCGCGTCCAGGTAAAGAGCTCTGATTCAGAGCTCCTCAAGCTGCACTGTGTGAGTACTTGGCATAGGTGAATCTGGGACTATTGCCAGTACATAATATTCTTCTAGGGTTGGTTTCATAGCCAGGAAAAGACATATTCTATACGTGAAACTTGGTTTTACTCCCACGAGTGAGTGAATTACAGAGCAGTTTGGCTAGAGGTCCATGCATCGTTTTGGTGTATGTTTAACTATTGGTTTAGACTTTTTTGTTGTTGTTTTAACGTTTAGAACTAGCATTCCTGTTCTGACAGGCAAAAATAAGCTGCCTGGGAGTCTCCTTCTAAGCCTCGGGGGCACTTTCCTTACATTAAAATACTGCAGTAGTTTGTCATGATACGCGTTCGCTGCTTAGAAGATAGACGCGGTATAATAGGGAATGTTGAAGATCAGGCTCGAAATGCTTTGGCATAACTGAGAAGAGAAGGCAGTATTCAAGACTGGAGTTGTACGTGTCATGAGAAGTGATGCCTCACAAGCTTTCCTGCTAGTTGCATCTGCTTTGATTTGAAGAGGGCCACCTGGTTTATGGCTGGAGCTAATTTTGCTTTCATCCTCGTTCAATCACTGAAATACAAACTACAGTCATCGCTGTCTGCAGAGCACAGAAGAGTAGGAAGAGCAACGACTGTCAGATATTCTTAGTACTTATTTGAAATGCTGTAACAAAAGCCCTGTTTATTCAGACTGAGGAATTTCTCTGGGGCTGTAATCTTCGGCCACGTCTGTTCTGCCCACCTCTGCTGCCACGTGCACGTACGTCAGGGATGCAGAGAAGTGTGGTTGAGCCCATGTGGCCACCTTGACATCTGAGGCTGCTCGAATGGTAGAGAAACTCCGCTTAGTGCAGTGCCAGGCATGCTGCTGGTTTGAGCACGTCTGTTCTGCCTGCTCTACTTGCTGATAGTGTCGATGGGGTACGTGTAGTTTTACGCTAGCTTTTCCAGCAGAAAGAGAGATGACATGTTGTCATCTGTCTGTGTGTAGTCAGTGACCAAAGGCAACTTTTCATAGCCTGAACTGAAGGTGAATTGTACCAGTAATACAAGGCCTTGTTGTGTTGGTCACATTAATTGGCAAAGCCCAGTTCCTGTGTCTCTTAGGTATAACTAAGAAGTTGCTGTAGGTGATACTTTTCTGCCAGTAGTCTTTTTGCATTTTAGTTTATAGATAAGAGGGGTCTCTCAGCCTTCTGCCAGATGTGACTTTGTTTTCTTGAAAAATGTCAAGCTGTCAGAAATCAGCTTTCATCAGAATCTTAGATGAGCTGATGAAAGTCACTCACCATATACGTTCAATAGAAGAAGTTGCTGTCTGAGAGAGATATACTATGGGCCTATTCCATAAAGTCATTCGGGATGAAGTAAATGGGTGAGTGGCTTTCATTCTGCCGCACTCGCATCTGTCTGATAATATGATCAAATACATCATTGACCGGTTGAGATGATAGGATTTAAGTAATGGAAATTGAACACGTTCATCAGATGAGCTTTACTACTGTGAAACTAAATGTATGAGCGTCTCTGGCACTGCGAGCATTTGTTGGGAGATGTGTCATTTCTGTGACGGTGAGGTATTTTACCTTGATGGCATCTTCCCGTGCTCCATGTAAACCTTTTTTGATCACATATGAAAAAAGGTTCAACTGCACTGCTGGTGATAATGAAACCGATGTGACCAAATTACTTCCATGCTAATGGTGGCTTCTAAATCATTCGCTGTCATGCTAATTTTCATTTTAAAGCTACTATAGATTCATAAATGCTCTTTGCCACTCTTAACATTGATGTCATTGTCAGGTACTGAAACATGGCTCAGTGAAATGGATTTGAGAGAAGTGTTTTCAAGTTCTTTCTGAACGGTTGGTTTGAACAGTTGGTGTATCTTGCCTGGTTAAAGCACAGCTGAAAAGTTGAGTTTGAAACAGCTTATGTTGCCTTTATTCAATAGGCCTTTCTTTCTGTGGTGTGTAAAGACACAGTCTGACATTGTGTTACTCGAGAAATTTGTGCCGGAATGTGGTTGATAACATTCCCAGGAAAACAGGAATTTTTGGAAAGCTTGTTACAGTCTTCATTGCTATTTCTTGGTTTCCCTTTCAGAAATGTTCCCATTGCCAGGAACCAGGAGCCACCTTAGGCTGCTACAACAAAGGCTGCTCCTTCCGATACCATTACCCATGTGCCATCGATGCAGGTAAGAAGGAATGACACACTAACTACATTTCTACCTATGAAAATGCAGTTATAGAAATGATGAAGAATGGCATCAGATAAACAGTGTACAGTAACACAGTGGGACAAGATGGAACTCGTAATGAAAAGGAATCTGCCTGGAAGTGTAGAAAAAGCCTGCTTTTGCAGAATGCAGCTACGGCAACTGAAAAGTGGCTGCAATGTGAGAACTGGTTGAAAAAACCTGTAAAAGGATGCAAGCAACCATAAAGACGTTTCCCCTCTTTCAGAGGTAGACTTGTATAGATAGGCATTATAGTGACTTCAAGTGTAAAACGTTTGTGGAAACTTCAGTACCACACAGCCTTCCTTCTCCCTCCTTAGAAGCGTTTCAGCCAGTCCGTAGAGTAGGTCCAATTTTTATTATTGTAGAAGCTAACAGCTTGGATGGTATGCACTTGCAGAATTTGCTCCTTTTATTCAGTGTTTAGAGGAGGAGTTTGGGGTTCTGTGAGCACATTTGCTTTAGGAATGTCCACCTCATACAAACACAGGTTCTAGAGAAGACAGGACAGTTGTTTGCAGGAGAAAAGCTTCATTAGAATGTTACTAGAAGTCTAGAAATTAAAATAGGGTGAAAGGTTTGGATTGCACAGTTCTCTGCAAGTTCTCACCTTTTGAGACACAAGAAGGTAGAAAGTACTGCTACTTAAAGTGTCTCACAACAATTGACAAAATTACTGTGAGTTTTAAATTATTTCCAGCTATGAACTGGGCTTACGAGTTAGCATTTTTTGCTCAAGAGCAAAAGTTTTCCATGGACACACATTCTTGGGTAAAAAATCCCAGTTTAGAATGAATAATGTCCCACTATTCCAGTACTCTGCATCTCACTTTTATCATACAAAACTTAGTTTAGTATCAAGGAGGAAAGAATTCAAGATTGCATCTCTTGTCAGGCATATAATGGCAAGTTCCTGTTCCTTATCTCATTTCCACAGCAGCTCCATCTATTTTATGCTGTTTTTCAAATGTTAGTAGATATGAAACGAAGTAGGTATGATCACTGGTGAATGACTACATTGCACTTCTGGCTGTGAAATCCCACCCTAATGGAGCACATTTTAATCCAATAGAAGTGTATTTAATGCAACTAACATAGCAGTGGAATACTACTATTCCCACAGCAGAGATGGAGAAGCCTTGATTTTACGTGAAATACAATGTTACAGAAACATTGTTCAGGTTGCAAAAATCACATGCTCAAAAATGCCAGAAATAAGGCTGTGCTTGCAAGTTGAATGTTGTTATCTTAGGAATGTATCTTAAAAGATAGTGATCACCTAATTAAAGCCTTATTTTTCCATAGGGCTCTACCTTAGCTCGTAAGTTGAAGGGGAACTCAATTAATGAACATTGCGTTATCCTCGCTGTTTGTGTGACTCTATATTTAATTTACTGCATAATATTCCATCTCAGTTCTGAAAGTAGAGCTGGGGAATTCTCTAATGTTCATGTCCATCGTGCCAAAGAGTTTTGTGAACATTAACAAACTTGTACGTCTGAGATAATCATCATATTTGCATTATACTGCATTTAGTAGTTTGTTTCTGGTTTCTGACATGGCCTTTTCAATGCCATGAAAACACAAATTATAGAGAATGTGCCCAATAGTTTGAGGTGCTTAATTTGAATTTTTGTGTACAGTATGTAGTATTTTCTGTGTTTTAAATACAGGTATCAAACTCAAGATATTGTCCTTTTTCTTTAGATATTACCTTCCTCATTAAATCTACTCCACTTCAGCAAATGCAGTAGGATCCTCCAGATGACAAATTTACTGAACAATCATGACTGATTCCCAAGAGCAGTTCTGTGTCATGCACAGAAGAGGCAGTGTTCCATGGAAAAAATAGTATATAGTCATACTCTTAAATCTACACTATTAAATCCATATTAAATCCATGTTAAACATAGTATAATATGTCTACCATTTGATACAGTGAAGTGGGCTACGTTAAATTTGTCATTTCCTAACATTTGTCTCGACATTGCAACCTCTGAGTTGTTGTTTTTTTTTTTTTTTTTTTTGGAGTAGCTTTTTGTATTCAAGTTCCAAGTCTGTGCTTGCTTCGTTTTCTTGTACTTGAAATTTTGTCATGAGACATCGCATTGTCATGTGGCCATCTGTCAGAGGGCACCATTCCAAGCTAATTTCCCTGCTTTGAGTAATATGGCAGGAATAAATCGCAAGCCACTTGGTGGGCTGGAGCTGCATGGAGACGGGATACTTTGGCTGTGAGTTTCACCAGCATACTTAAAGAATAGCAGAGGAATGGTAAAACTTGTGGAACTCTGGTTTCAGTCCAGGAACAGTATGATTTACTGAGAACAAGGACTTCTGGCTTTCTCCTCTCCCCTCCCCTCCCTTCTCTTCCCCTCCTTGATCTCATGCTTCTGTTTCCACTCACCCCTGCTCCTAACTTCTCCTAGACGAGTGCTCCACTCTTTCTCCTGCCCCAGATTCCCCTTATCGTTTGCCTGTTTGCCTTCCAGACCTGGTGCCTCACAGTTTTGAAATGGTTGCCTCCTTCTTTCAGGCTGTGCAGGCCTCAGAAGGCCCTGACAACTTCACAGCTTTGGGTTCTGGTGCCTAAATCTGAGGCCACAGGTTCATTTACAGATCTGAATTGCTCATCCCCAATTAAAAGCACATTGGGTGGAATTTTCAAAGGATTTAGCTACTAAAATCTAAGAAACCTCTCCTGAGGACGTGCAGATCAAAATCCCTTTACCTCCTTGCAGAGGGTTGTGTTTGCTGACTTTGTGTTAAGCTGGCAAGAGAATGCCTTAGCTAGAATTCAGATCCTGTTGCAAATCAGAGTTTGTTAGAGTCTGTCAGACAAAGTTTGCTGGGATGTTTGACATGGGCAGAATAACTTTTTCCAAGAGAGTTTTAAGGAAATGGTTAGACTGCTTTAGCTGGAGGTTTCAACCAAAACAAACAAAAGAGCCCAGCTTGAAGCAGATTCTCAGCATTGAAAATCAGTCTGCTGGAATGGCAGTAAAGACCTAGCTTGCAGTTGTTTTTATCTATGGGAATAATCAAGCTGTCTTAATCTATAGCTGCTCTTCCAGTAAATCTGTATAAAAGAAATAAGAAAGCTATATGGAAAAGGATATGATTTTCATTTATGCCCAGGCACAAGATGCAGGCCTCCTGGAGAAGCAGATCAGCTTTCTTTTCTCTTTGCTCAGTCTGCTGCCTGCCTGTAAACTCTTTTTACTGGTTATGCAGTTCTGCTGTCTTTCCTGTAGTGAATCAAATACAGATATTCCTCAAGTTCCTTCAGCTGTGTGGTAGTTTTCTTTGAAGTCCACTGTCCTGCTAGGAAGGCTGGAGCCCCCCTTGCTTTACTGAGGATCTGGTTCTGAGGCCTCAAAACTTTGTGCGGCCATTTACAAGGGCTCTCAGGCCTTTAGAATATGCATGACTTCTTTTGTATCTTAGGGGAAAAAAATAAACCAGAAAACACTTCCTGGAGTACTTCTTAGGGTATGTCAGGTCATAAGCACTTAGCGTTTGACAGAGTTACTCTGTCAGCCCTGGAAGTGTGACGGTGCCGTAGCTGGGGCTAAAGATGCGTGTCAGATTCCTAGGCAGTTGCACTGAGCCGAAATGTGTCTTTACCTTTGCATTCCTGTGGCTTAGAAGCTAGTATCCTGACAGCAACTGTTCCCCATCTGAAAGGCAGTATATTTTTGGTGAAATACCTCCAATTGCTTCAGCTCCTTGAGGTGCTGGAGCCGGGCCCTGCGGCACGACCTGGGCTCTGGCTTGGCGCTGGCCCTGGTGAGGAGCCAGGCCTTGTGCCGCTGCTGCTAACGGGCTGCTATGCGAGGCGTGCGGCTCCGTAAGCCTCCCGTTTGTACATATGGATGCTTGTGTATATCCCGATTCAGCCTTCCTTTTAATCTCCTTTCATAGAAAATAATCTTTGGCAATATAGGGTGTGCTTCTGTGCAAGAGGACTCCTGCTAGCCATTTGCATAAAAACTGAGATGAGTGGTGCCACTTAAATAATTTTTATATGGAAATGGCTGCGGTTAACGTTGTCTGTGTTTGGCTTGCGTCTGTCCAAATTTATGAAGAGCCTGTGATATCTCAAGATAACTTAGTCCTAGGGATGTCTCCATGGAAACAAGATCTTTGTTTTCTGAAATTTTGTATCTGCTCCCTCTGCTTCTTCCTCCCCACCTGGAGTCAGATCCGGACTGTTGCGGCACGCTTACCCCCACAGCATCTATGGTAGGGAGGATCAGGAACACATATTTTTTTTTTTTATAGTAAATTAGGAAAAGACTAGCAGCAAAATAAAACGAATTTTCAGAGAGCAGAAATCCTGTGTCTTCACAAGTATTGTTAAAGATGAGTAACAAGGAGAACACAGAGGGTGAGACAAAGTGTGAAGCTTGCAGAAGAAAAAATACTTCTATTAAAAATGTTTTAGGTTTTCCCTGACTACTTTATGGAGAAAAATCTGTACAAACAAGGATGAGCCTCAGTTCTTTTTCCCTTTCTGCCACAACGAGCTGATCATAGCGATGTGTCTGATGACTTCATGGTGAATTGTAATCTGTGATATAAAATACTTGCTAACTGAAATCCAGGCCATCTTGGTAATGATGAACGAGTTCTGCTGCCTCAGTTATTCAGTCAGTTTTCTAGTGAGCTATTTTTCACAGTTGTCCCCTAAGAGAAACAAAAAATTGTCATTAATTAGGTCCTCTATTAGTTGTTGCAACAAAAATGCCAGACACTGTAAGAAATAGAGCTCCATAGTCAGATCAGGCATGAGGTGCAAGGTGTCTGACTCTTATTCCTGATCCTTGTACAATCCTCGTTCCTTTCTGATGCACAAGATGGAGAAGTGCATTCACTGCCCATGTTGAATTTCCAAGAAATAAAAAAAATGGCTATCCTAACACACTGTTTATATTTTTGATCACTGCTCTGTATATTTTTGATTATTGCTGTATTATGCAGTGATAATTCAGGATGTAGTCTAAATGTATGATTGCTGCCCTTAAAACAAGACAGCAATTTATTTTACTTCTGTTACTTGCTAATACCGCATTTGAAATCGTTATCCATGGCAGGATTAAGGTTTCACTCTTCCTTGCTAAAATCTCTCAAGTAACTTAGCCCAGTGCATGCTGTTTCCCTTTGATTCAGGCCAGAGGCACTCATGTTGAAACATAAGCATTTCATAGCGGCGAGATGCTCTGCCAAAGCTTGGGTGTCTAGAAAGCTTTTCCCTCAAGCTTTAGTTGCAGTCTCCTGCTGTCCGCTAAACTCTTCCAGCAGATTGAAACAGCAGGTAGCGCTGGTTATGCTACATACTTAAGAGCGTTTTAAATTAGCACGTTTTATTTACCATTGCGCTTCTTTCCTTGCTAGCTCTTTGGGTAGGTTGGAGAAGACGGGCGGCTGTAAGCACCTTGCTGAATTCTCATGCTGTCAGGTCAGCCTGCCTTTGGTTTGCGAGGCGACTGCAAAAAACAATGTGAGAAGTCTGGGCGAGTTAAGAGGTGCCCCTGCCATTCAGGGTGCCCAGGGAAGGCAGCTGAATTTCCTCAGCGGGGTGCTGCTGCTCCTTGACTTGGCTGTGAGGGTGAAGTACAGGCAACCTGGAAGCCGCAGGGTGGGAGGCAGAGTCGGACACTGAGCAGTGCTGCTGCTGCGGGCACTGCTGCTGCCCCTGCAGCTCTTGGAGATACCGTCTGAGCAGGAGGGTGAGAGGGGAGGCAACACCTGCACTGCCACTGCCCGTGAAGAAATGCTCCATGGGCTACCGTACTGTGTAATTCCTTCCTAAACAGGTGCTTCTGTGTAGGTGCCCCCTTTCCGGAATAGGTTTAAATCATTAATTAAGCTATTTCATAGATCATAGAAGCTTCACGTACAGGAATCGTGGAAGCAGATCCAAGTGCAGCATGAGTGACCTGACTACCAGGCATAGGGTCAGAGTGTAAACTGATCACCAGGATTTGGGATTGCAAATAAACTGTCAAATACACCCATGCCTAGAGACACACACCCCTTCTGCCCTGATGTTGGCAGGGCCCTGGGGTAAGGATGAAAGGCAATGATTTTCCTATCAAGTATAAAGCAGGGATCGTCTGTTCAGATCAGATGAAGGTGCCTGTCTTCCTTGTGCTGTTGCAAGGAAGGCTGGAGTAGGTGAAGGGGGTTGGGGTACAGGACGTGTAGACTTGCTGTTCTGATTCCTCTCTGTGATACAGAGGAGTAGGGAGACTGGGGATGCTTGGGCTTGGCTTGGTCATCCAGGTGACATTGTCACTTGGGGCGTTTAGGAATTTTATTTGCTAAAACTTTGGGGGTGGCAGGAACAAACCTGCTATTAAGACAGTATTCCTAAAAAATGTTTAAAATAAAAATGTATACCTGAGAAGCAAGATTAACACATGATGTATTATTCAAGTTGTTTTTTTATTAAAAATGTAATAAACTGCTGTCTTCTCCTCCCCTAGATTGTTTACTAAACGAAGAGAATTTCTCAGTGAGGTGCCCCAAGCACAAGGTAAGAGTCTTCTCCTGTATTAGACCTGCTTTTTTGCTGCCCTCTTCTGGTATCTAAATTTGCTTTAGTAATTTCATACCCGGATAACATCTGTAGTCAGAGATGCTTTTAGATGAATTCTTCTGTGATGTGTGCTTGTGGTATATTCTGGGGGCAAACATCGACTTGAGAAGAATACGGAGAGTTTAAGAAGATAAATGAAGTTTTTGCTGTATCTGCTCAGTTGTTCTTTAGATCCTTGATGACTCTTTAGAAAACCCAGCTTCATTTCCTGTCTTCTGTGATAGAATCAGTACACTGCTCACTGCCTCTGTTCAAGTGCTGCATTGTAAACTGTGGTGTGTTTTTTTTTTAATGGATTTACTGAGGATGCAAAAAGAAAAGTAGCTCATGGAAAAGCTGTGAACCGCTGTAGTCATGAACCTGAAACACCTTGTCCTAGTAAAATGGCAGTAACGAAGCCAAGTCCTACCATTCAGCCTACAATACACGTTCAGCTCTTCTGTAGATCCTTGGCTCTCCAAAAGACCCCTTGCTGTTTCCTGGCTTTGGTGATGGATGGATTCAGCGTGCTGCTTCTGCCTAGGGCTTGGGCATGCTTAACTGCATGTCCCTGGAGCCTGCAAATACCGTGGTGCTAGGAGCTGGACTGTATTGCTCTGGGTGGAAAGAGGAGACAAGACAGACAGTACATACTCTCTTGTGCATATTAGCAGTGCGATACAGGGCTGGGAGTATCCATCCACCCTCGTGCCCCCCACCCCAAACTACCCCCAGTCCACAGTCCATAAGGGAGGTTGCATCTCTAGGAGCCTGCGGATGTCCTCCCGTCCACTGGTTTTAAGTGCTCTGGGGTATCCAGGAAAATGGCTATTCTTGTGGCCGGTTGGGTACAACATAAATTGTGTGAGAGCGTGGATGGCACATGCTGGAAGAATAAATGATAATAGGGAGTAATTCTGTTGCTCTCTAGCAGGGATTAGTTTCCATTTAGTTCTTGTCTGCAGATCTCTTCTCTGCCTAGAATTAGACTGACATCTGGTGGTCTTTTGTCTTCACAGATTATCTTTAATCTGTCTTTTGTAAACACACAAGAATTAGTCTCATGTTCCTTTCTAGATGTTTCACCACAATATGATGCATTTATGTAGATGTATTTAAAACGCACTGGCAGATTCTGGGGGCATTGAGTCTGTGATCCAGACCTGGCCTACTTTCCATCATACAAAAGAAAATCACTTACTCTGTAAAACTGTGGAGATGTTGAAAATTTACAGCGAGCTTAAACTGATGCATTAATGTTGCATGAGCCTGCACTTCTTGCCAAACAAAAAGGGAAAGGGTGAGCTCCCCTTACCGTGGAATGCAACTCCAGAAGTGCCACCCTCTTCCCAGTTTTGGATACTTGCCTAAAGAGAATGAGAAGGTTACATCTATGAAGGTTGTTTTATTTTTGCTGCCCGCTGCCTGGAGTATTACAATGAAAGATAGTTCTTAAGTTTTTCATGGCTGGCTTGGGGCAGCACTGCTGTATATTAGGATTCACTCTGATGGTACCCAAACCATGAAAGGAAACAACCGTTTTATGGAATCCAACCTCTTGGAACAGATGCTGAAGAGGCACAATGATTTCTGAAGTAATTTTGGGGGTGTGAGAGGGGGAACACTGCCAAATAAGTTGATTAAAATACTTCATGAGGCAATAAAAGTTGTGAATTTTACTCAAAACTATTCCACTGCACACTTGCTGTGTTACTTCAAAAACAGAAATTCAACAGCAACAGCCTTTGACACTGACCTTTGGTGGCTTTTGCTTAGTAAATACATGAATCATTTGTTTGCAGTCAAGCAGGGCTTTTTGTTGTGTGCTTGCGACTGCCCTTGCTCTGTGGTTCACTAGTCATTACTGGTTTGCTGCAAGTTCTTCTGCAGGGCAGAGTATAGCATCGCCGCGCTCCTTCCCTTGTAGTCACTGGAGTGGGGAGGCTGGAACAGAAAGGCTGAAAACCATTGCTCTAGAATGACTGGGAAACGAATTATACCCATTTTTCTGCAAGCTACGAGCATGAGCAACTGAAAGGAGAAGAGATTTTAGATTAGACCATTTAAAACCAGGCTGTTAGGTAGCAACAGTTTAGCATTAGTAGCTAATTAGTAGCTGTCTAATGTCTCACTCCTCTGTTCTTTAGTTAATGGGTGGAAGAGCTAACTTCATAAATCCACTGACACTCAGTAAGTCCCCCAGTATAGTGCTTCTTACCCTTTTTTAGCCCATGCCTCACGTCAGTAAATACACCTCATCATAATAAGTGGCTCCTGGAGAGCAAAGGTGCTCCTTGCCTCATTAACTGCGCTTAACACTCGAGGCAGAAGCAAGGGAAGTCCAGAGGGACTGGTCCTGCCTTTCCCTGTGCTCCCCAGCGAGCTTTCCCATTTCCTTCTGTCAGCATTGATGCTTCAACCATCCATGTCCTGAATGTGCTACTTTTGCAAAATAGCAGCTTTTATCACGGGGAGAATGCTGTCTGAAAACTAATCATCTTCGGAAGGGTTCAGCTTCCACTCGCAGACCCAGCCAGCTGTGTGTCTGCAGCGCAGCGAGGGCTGCTGCAAGAGAGCTGATGAGGATGCAGAGGCGCAGAAGGGGGCACAGAGGGGATGGGAGGCTTTTGGAGGCATTGCACTCTTAGATTGTCTTAAGCCATCTGCAGGTTAGTTACAAGTGATGTTGCTAAGTTTGTTCTACCTTTTTGTGTTAAATTCTGTGTTTCTTAACCAGGCTTTCATATCCCAGCCTCTTTACTTTTGCAAAATTGCCTGCTTTTGTCACAGGGAAAACTCTGTCTGAAAATCTGTGTCTGGTTTCAATACTGACTTCTCTTTCTCTCTCTCACTTTCTGTATGTTCACTTTCCCTACCCCTGTCTTCCTTTTCTCCCTTGTTTTCTTTTTCCTCCTCCTTTTGGCTTGCTGGTTCGTCAGCCCCTCCTTCCTTGCTCTCTTCCCTCCTTGCAGAACAAGATGGTGAAGGGCAGCCTCAGCACAGAGCAGTCGGAGCGGGGGTGAGGGGGGAAGTGTACTCCTGGGAATGGAAATAAAAGCAAGCACAGGTGAGTTGGGGAGAGTTTCCAGTTTCCGCCTGCCTTCTCCTGTGGCTCCTTACCTGCAGTGCTCTTCCCCGCTGCTATGAGATAACAAGGTGATCTTGTGTACATGCAGAAAATCTGTAATTACTAATTTTTGTTTCCTTTTTGTCCTGCTACCACAGTGTGAGGCTAGTGACCTCAATTTTGTTATATTTCTGCAGCAGTTCCTTCTGTTTAGTGGTGAGAGGCAAAGCTTGTTAGCTGTTGGAACTGCTTGATTACTCCCCAGCTAAACCAGTGGCAGAAATCTCCTTTCGTATTGCCCTGATCATGCCCATAAGGACTTGAAGGGTTTTTTCCTGAAGTCACAGGCAACTGCCTGGTTCTGGCTTGGTTTGGTTTTTAAAAAAAGTTCATCAAAGTCTCTTAAATTTTGTATGTGAGGAAAAATTAATGATGCTGATGAGTTCAAGACCATTGCAATTTTGATTCCCATTTTCTGGAAATGTAGATACAGGGATAAGAGCATTAATCTCACCAGGAGCCCATTAAATTCATTTCAGACCAGCATTTTCCTTTATTTTGCAAACAGATGTGGATGAGAGAAGATGGAATTGTATCCCCAAGTGGCCACGAATTCAAGTTTCTGGAGTTTCTTCTAATTCCTTACGTCCCTTCACTGGATCGAGGGCAGTCTGTAGATGCCCATGGTCAGTGCAAGTCAGCAGCGCTGCAGAAGGCAGCAGTTGTGCTCTCCAGCCCCACTCCCTGCCTCCCCCTTTGACTAGCCCAAACGTTCATACAGCCACGTGTGAACCTGGTCAGAAACTTGATTTGTCTGAAATTACGTTTTGCCATGTGGTCAGGTCCTAACCTGGTGTGCTGTGTGGCTGGGCGAGTTCCCCGGCACAAGGAGGGAGCAGCACAGAGGTGGGAATCAGCACTGGGGAATATGATGGGGTAGGGATTTCTTATTTCCTTTCCGTCGAGTTCATTGCCATTTGGTGGCAACAGGGAGGTCTAAACGAATTAAGTGATTTCAAATTAGGTCCTGTTGGCACATTTTCCCATTAACTGTAGCCCAGTAAGGTCTCCCGACTTCATTGCTCAGGTGCATTTCTTACTGCAGGCATTTGCTTCTCTTTTTCTTGCAACAGTGCAGCTGAAGTTGCTCTCTCACGTCTGCTGCCTGAGCTGACCACAACGGTCCCTTTCCCTCAACACCATTTTGTTGCTTCCCAGGCACCTCCTTTGCCTTACAATCTTGCTCATTTCTCCAACTAAGTGACTGTGAAGAGCTTTTAACGGTGCTTTCTATGAAAGATGAGGGGTGAACTGGAGGATTCTGGTTTTTAGTGTAGTGCAGAAGACAGCTAGTGTTTCCTGTAAAAACTTTGTAGAGTGACTGCTGCGTTGGCCTAGGTCTGTTTTCTGTGATGTTATTTTTAACAGTATTTGTTCTTGGTTCTGGAGTGTTGTTAAAACGGTTACCATGCAAACAGTATTAAACTTCAAAGTCCATTATTTGAGTCACTTTTTCCTTCTATGGTAAAGGACATTGGGCTTCTTTTAAGCTTTTCTCTTCAAGTGTACAAGCCAGTATGGTTGATAATGTTAAACAGGGTGGTAGCCTTACAGTGCGTTAGGTACAGCTGCTTAACACCAGAGAAAGATGAGGAATTGTCTTCTCAGGGATGATTTTTGCAGGCGTTTTAATAAGGAGTTTGTGACTATTAGCATGTCCCAGAGACCTTTATGCAACACTGTTTACTGCATCACTTCCCAGCACTAATTTTTATACAACAGCAATTTACTGGCTTAAGACCTTGCAAGCTGCGGAATCTCAACACCATGTTTGCTGTGTGCTCTAGGCATCTCTCGGAGACATCATTCCTTCCCAATTCTACTTTTGCCTCAGGTGGTTCTTACCTGAAGGTCCTGTTTAGCCTCCTCCTTTGGGGCTGAGAATATTTTAGAGATGAAGCTGTCCAGCCTGGCCTCGTATCAAAAAACAAAAACCACGCAAATCCAAAAGGTCCCGTTCTTAAAATAGGGTTGCTGCATCATGGGGGTAATTAACTGAGTTTAGAGGACTTCTGCCACTGTCCTGGTGGAACAGCAGCTGCCGTTTCGCAGGCCTTACTGTAACGATAGCAGGGGCAGTCGGCTGTTGGGCTGTTGGGCTGTTTCGCCTCGCTTCGCTCCTCGGCCCGGCAAGTTAGGAAAAATCCTGCGTGTTGGCTAGCATCCAGGCAAGTCAGTGTCTTCTGTCTCTGTTTGTTGCTTCTTTCTCCCCGAGCCAGTTGCCTCCAGAACATTTGGATCGACTCCAGCTCTGGAGAGCGACTGTGAGAGTGAGTCTGGTGCTCTGGATCTTGTCCAGGAGCGGGGAAGGACTCTCTGTGTGGTGAGCCTGCTTTCTCCCGGAGCCAGTGCCTAATGCTCTGGATTGATTCCAGGCATGGGCAAGCGGCACTTGTACAGGAGCCAGAGACAGCAACGCGGCCTTGACACTGCTTCAGTGCGGGCTCACAGTTGCACAGTAATGAGTACCACAAAGGTCAGCTGCCTGAACTGCCTAGGAGCCTCTCTCCTTTCCTCTCGAGCTGTAGCTCCGCGGCTTACCCGTCTGTTTTCATACGTACTTGCCCAGCTCGTCGCTCGTAGCCCGGCACCCCCGTAGGAGGGGATGTTTGCAGCCAAGAGGTACGCTTGCTGCGACGTAACCTAGCTGGTGTGCTGATAATCAGAGGGGCACTGGCTTCTGCATCACACTAAGAACTCCTGCAGTTTAATTGCCTGCTCTGAGTGATCGTGGGTGTGGCCTTGCTCACAGGCACACCTCCAAGGCCAGTAGCTGCTTTCCATACGTGCCACTTGCGTGGTGAGTTTTTCTTTACCCAAGCCCAGTAGCTGGTGGGGGGATTCATCCAAGTTGCATCGAAGGGTTAACTTGCTAAATAAATACATTGCTTCGGGGCCTCACTTGTGCTGGGGAGAAGGGAAGAAAGGAATACATTATTTCAAGCTTCTCCGCTGTGCAGATTAAGAATGAGAACTGGGGCTTAGAGAAATGGAATTTTAACTTGGTCTGCAGTTTCTCTTTTGAACTACACCTCCACCAACGCAGTGAACTCCTGGAGTTCATTTTGTGTCCTCAGAACATCTGGACAGGGAGAATGAGCAGGCCAAGCACACGGACATTCCCACCTGTGCCTGTAAAGGCATCGCGAGCGTAGCCTTTCCGTAGGCTGGCCGTTAGGTCAAAAAGGCAACACAAATGGATATTACTTTGGATATTACTTTGTCCCCGTGGACAGCATGGCATTCCCAAAGCTGTCATCACATTTGAACATGCTCGGCCCCTTTGTTTCCAGTTTCCATAGTTAGACTGGGGACCGAAGAGGAGCTGAGCGAGCTCCTTTCTCGCTGCTGGAGGCAGCTCCTCGTTCAGGGTGCAGGCAGCTCGGCCCTTCTGGGCTCCTCCGTAGCCAGGCTTTAATTCATTTTCTGCTGGCTGTTAAATTCCAACTCGTCATTCCATGGATTTGCCTATACGAACCACTCACCGTTGCGCTTGCATCCGTTTTCAGGCCACAAACGTAGAGATCTGGGTGTTGCTGCCACGCGCAGCAGGCTGCCGAGCGCGGGGGGAGTGCTGGAGGACACGAAGCTTTCCAACATACTACTGCTGTCGCTTTGTTTTTCAGGTTAGGCTGTTGAGATAAAAAAAAAGCGGTGGACATTCGTGACTGAATGGAATCTCTCCCACTGTGCAGCCATGCCCCCTCTCGACGTGCCTGCCAACGCCAGCACTTCCTTCATCAATTCTTACATCACACTCAAGACCGATGGCATCACCGAATCCGACCAAGGAGTCCGAACCAGCTGTTTCCATGGACACAATCTCCATAGTGACAGTGGGAAGGGGAGGGGGAAAAAGGAAACAGGTGGGGGGAACTAAAGAGGGAGGGATAAATATATATATATATAAAGATCTATTTTTTAGTCTCGAAAGACTTTGTTTTAAATGAAAGGTGCGCTATCCCTTTTGATGCTTTTTGATTAAAATTAACGAAAACCCAGATAAATTAAAAAACAAATCCGTAGCTAAAGTTAAATATTAAATCCAAAATCAGTGCAAGGCTTGCGGAGCCTTACATTTTGCAGGAAAGAACAGTGGAACTGGGAGTACTCCGGACTGGATTTGTCTCCCTTCCTCTTGCTTTCTTTCTCACAACATCCAAGGAAATTGAATTTTAAAAGGAAAACAAATCACAGGATAAATTGTAGGGTGTGGGAGGAAGGCCTGGATGGATGCAGGTGATGGGGTGTTTGTACTTTGTGTATGTGGGGTAGGGAGGTTAGAGTTTTAAGAAACACTATATATTAACAGTGGAAGCTTGAAAAACATCTGAAGACTCTTAGGTCATGCGGCTCACGAAGGAAGAGCTAGCTGCTGCTTGCTTAGATCACGCAAACAAACTTAACCTTGTACGTGTGGAAACATCGGTACCATGTTGGGGAAAGGAGTAGCTGTCCTCTGTGGCAACAGCATGCACCCCCAAATCCTTCCCAGAGGCTGCCTTCAGCTCTGAAGGCAGGTGGAAGACGTGGTTTACCTGCCAGGCTGGGGAAATGGAAAGGAAGTCTGGACGTTGGTGGAGTCAGCGTGCTTTCAAACTGCTCAGAATATCCACTTAGCCCTTTTTTTATTTTACGTTTTGCTTTTCCAAAAGAAGGAAGAGGGAATGTCAGTGTAACAGGCTACACTATATGGTTTTGGGTTTTTTGTTTGTTTTGGTTTTGTAAATTATGTAATTGTAAAGTTTTGGGTTTAAGGAACAACAACAACAAATTCTGAATTTTTTCTTATTAAGGCCTTAAGAAAGGGGTTAGTGCATCTTTCAGGGGTCACTCTGCCATGGGAATAAAATAGCTGTTTCACAAACAGTTTTATATAAAAAAAGCTTAAAAAAAAAACCAAAAAAACTAATAAACTTCATTTTAACCTTGTCTCCTTTTGTTTTGTGCGGACTTGATTTGTTTAAAAGGACAGAGAGACACTACTATCTGCTGCTTTTTGGTTTATTTGCCTTCATCAGTTCTGCCTTCAGCGATGACCTTCTGAACTGGCCCAGCAAGAGGAAGACCACAAAAGCTTTTAAAAATAAAAGCTTAGGATTTGTTTGATGCTCCAAGAGATCGAGCCAATGACTGGATGAATTTTCTGTTCGTGTGAGGCGGTGGCTTTTCACCGGTTCACTGACTTCTTTCACTCCTAGGATGGTAGCATATCCTAGAGATATCCAACAGCGTGGTGTTTACTGGGAAGTCACTATAGGTAGGGATCTAACCAGCATGACTTGGATTAAAAAAAAAAGGGGGGGGGTTGATATTGTGGGGAGGGAAGAACTATTTTAAAAAGTTATGTACTGGATGCTTGCTCAACTACTCGCATTTTGGAGTATTCAGCACATAAAAATAAAATCTATGATAGCTCATATTAAGATATCTATTTTAACTCTATTTTTAAAAGATCGATTTAAAGATTTGGGAGATAATTTGGCAGTTATTTATTTCTAGAAGTTGCTACTTTCGCTGATAAGAATTTGGAAAGAAAGGGCAGTCTTCTGCTTACTCCTTTCCCAGTAGCAGCTACTGAAGTTAGTATGTCCTTCTACATTACGAAATAGACCTGTTGTGATAAATGTCACTAATGTGTCCTGAATTGGTGCTGAAAATATTTAACTGCTGGTGTAGTCAGAAAAAATCATTTTTAGCATAGTTAATGTGATTGAGTAAATGACTTCTTTTCAACTGAATAAAAAATGTTTTTTTTTTTTTTCGTAGTGTCTGTTCTCTTCTACCTGTTGGGAGGGGAGGGGGAACTCATTGCTCTGACTGATGTTGGCGAGGCATCTGCTTTGTAGTACTGCAGAAGCAGCAAACTGGTAAAACTGCTGATCTGATGCTTTTGGCTTTTTTTGGTGGTGTCACAGCAGAGGGAGAAACTTTCGGGCTGGCTGGGAGGGAGTCTCAGAGGTTTTCCTTGTGTGTGCTCACGGCCGTTGTGGCAGTTCTAGAGCTCCTTGTGCACCTTGTTCGAAGGCAGTGGGAGTCACGTACAGTAAATCAACAAATCGTACCGCCCTCGACTCCATGACAAATACGTTTCCTTGGGAAGTACTTCGAACCCTTCAGGGCAGCTTCCACTTGGCCCCTCATCAGGGCTGCTTTCGGAGGTAAGGAGCGTGTTCTCCTCTAGAGAGGGGTTTTGCAAGTTGGCCATCCGCATGGCGGTCCTGTACAGAAACCAGAGCTACAACAATTCTCTAAAGCCAAGCTAAGAGGATCTAAAAGAATGTTTAATGGATTCCTGGGAGAACTTGGATATGGTCCAGAAAAATCCACTTGGAAATAAAAATTTATTTTGGATCAGGAGCTGAAAGTGCCGAAGCGGATTCTGAAAGCTGCATGCAAAATGTTTTCCAGTTCCTTCCTGCAAAAGCAATAGCTTGATACGACGGATACCCCAGCTCTGAAAGGAGGAAAAAGGGTTTGGTAAGCTTGGGTAATTCAGAGTTTGTGAAGCAGAAATGACCCACAGCTGAATTGGATCAAGAAGCGTATCAGCGGCCTTCCAACAACTTGTGAGTTACCTATTTTGTTGAGAAAATGAACGGAGAGTTTGGCTAAAGCAGCTCATTTTCAAAGTGGTTCTCCATGCTGCCGGGCTCTCGTCGGGACCTGTGACAGGAGAGACTAACACCAGCTTCCCGGGACATACAGGCGGTGGTTTAACAGCACTTCCAGTGGTTGCCATTTAAAAAGGAAGTCAACAGCTCAGCTGAGTGGATCAGCACTGCTGAACATGGTCAGAGATGGTGGTGTGGTGGTTTTTATTTAATTTTTTCTCCTCCTTAAAGGATGTGCAACAGATGAAATACACAAAGGATGTCTATAAATACGAGCTGATCAAGGTTCAGCTGGAGGCCAGGAGGATAAAGGAAATCCCTGCAGGAATTGATGGACAATCTGGGATACGTGGAGCAAGCATATCCTGATACTGGGAGCTGTCGATTGATTTATATTCGTGGATTTTTATCGTGTGTGAAATCTACGCTTGGAAAGCCAAGGCACAGACTACTATGGAGTTTATAGATTGTGCTTCAGAGGAAAAAGCAGACAGCTGGCAGTGCAGAAGGTGGTGGCCATCCTCGCTCATCTGTGTACGACACAGGTGTGAAGGGGGATTTGACCTGGGTTTGTGATGTTCTGGAACCTGTTGAATCAGAACAAGGCAAACTGGTGACGTGCAACGGTATCGAGACAAAAACACTCAAGGGCCTCAGGGTAGAACATCTCCCAGAGAATATTGTACATCCAGGTCATGGAGTGCAGCTAGCACCAAGCTAAAGAACAAAGGTTTTGGTGGGACATGCGTTTAAAAAATAAGAAAAACCAAGGAGGGGGGTAGTGCCGTCAAGGTATGAGGAACTAAATGGTGAAACATGCAGTACAAACTACAATATAAAAGCAATGTACAAACTACATCTGTAAAGAGGCAGCGTATGTGAGGACAGATAATGCATTTAAGCTGGTACAGTTAGGGGGAGAATATCTGGGGGCTGAGTCAGATACAAATTTTCTAAATGATGGCTAATAATTGTTATGACATCAGGAATTGTACGTGCCGTCTTGAGTGCAATGGTTGTGCTGGGTGTAGCAGAGATCCCTGGTTAGAAGGGTACAGAATTGGTTTGTCTGACCCAGGTCCTGACTTACCGGAATAGCCAGGAAAAACAGACCTCTATCTAAAACCATAGAAAACTGAATTTAGGTTTCAGACCTTAAGTCGAACAGGCTGTCTGGGTGGTTGAGGATAAATAAATCAATCATCATTGCTTTGGAATTTGTTATATATACATATATTTAGTGATTAAAATTTGTGTGAAAAAAAGATAATCCAAGTTTAGTTACAGATCTAGAAAATACAAAGATATGGCTAATGTTTAGGGGCACTGACTTTCCTATGAGAAGTCAAGAGTGTAGTTCCAATTGAAGGTTTTGATCAGAATTCTCTTTATTGTGAAACAGGGTGAGATTCTTGTCTACGGCTGTGGTGCACTTGTAACAAACACCTTGTGGGTTGGCGTGCTTTGGTTTTGTTTGCTTGGAGCTCCTGCAGTGTGTTGTGAACCAAATAATTTATTCCAATAAGGCAGAGAGCAAAAGTAACTACTAGAATATCAGAATATCATGGGAGGCCAGTAACACACTTTTTTTTGGGTCTGTTTTCTTGCTGCATGCCACAGTTTGGCTAAAGCACATCACTGAAAAAATCACTTCCATACTGATAAGGTTTTACTTACAGTCTACGGATTAGTGAAACAGTTACTGTCATTGTACATGAGTGGTTTGTTTTTTTCTCTGCCTGTGTTTTTGATCAGATCCAAAAGGTTCACCCTGCTGTCCCAACAAAAAGTGAACAGGGTGTTCCTTAGAGAGTCTTTTTTGTAAGAGTTCATTTCTTAAGCGGGACCCACGTGCTAGTTTGCCCTTCTACTGGAGGGAGCCTGAGTTGGAAGAAAAACATGGCTTGTTTGCTCATCTCTTTCATGAGGTTACATTCAGAGCCTAGATTGCTTCCCTTTCCTCCTTGTCCTATAGAGGTTTCTTGTAATTCATTGCTCAACTCAGTTTTAATGCTATCATTTCAGGATTTCGACCTTGGCTAGCTTAGAAATGCTGATATTTCTCAGCAGCATAGTTACCTCCCATCTTAGTAATTAAGAAAACCAACAAACAACCAAACAAACTTTTAGCCCATAGCAAACCCCCCGTGATGGAAGTATTCTGCTCTCTCTGGGGGATTGGGATTCAAACATTGCATGACTCTTTGCAAACTCTTCTGCATGATAAAACCCACTGCACGTGAACAGAGCCAGTTTATCTGCCAATACCGCATGCCGTACATCACTAACTTTGGGGTTGTAACCAGATTTGCTAATAACCAAACCCGGAGGACACAGTGGGCTTGAAGGTCAGCACTCCCTGGCTTTGAGGCATATTATGACAGTGATTTTCCTGAGTTTTATTGAAACTACATCTTTTCAGTCTCGCATCTTTCAGCAGGGATAAGCAAAAAATGGCTGGGATGTCTGGGAGGGAGCTGGGAGCTGCACAGGCACGGCTGCGTTGTGTGGCAACCCGATTCCTGTGGGCTGAAGCTAATTCATCAGAGAAGCACCACCACAGCTAATGAGGCGATTAAAAAGGGAAAGGTCTGCACAGTTTATAGCATTTGTAGTAGGAAAATATAATTGGACTTCCAGGCAAAGACTTGAAAAAGATGCTGTTACAGCAGATGTGTGAGCATGCCTTACGACAAATACGGAAGAAGGATTTATAAATGTCAAGTTTGTGGTTTGTTGCTTCAGAAGAAGGTGCGCCTTTTGGACTCTGCAGACTTGCTGCAGTCTAGATGAAGAACAAATCAGAACTGGAAATGCCTAAAAAAATAATTGCAATCCTTAATCATCAGCCCCAGTGGCTGCAGCCTGCCCATTACTGGAATGAATTCTGCTTTGCAAGGGGCCTCTGGAAGCACAGCCCATCTCCCTCAAACACTGCCGAACACCCCCATCAGCACTGCAGCTGTTTACACCTGTTGTGAGCTCTCAGGTGCTTGTTGAATCTTGGTGTCACCAGGCTTCTCCAAATCCTTAGGGGCAACCCTTCAGCCATTACAACAGCGTGAGCCACGACAGCTGCAGTAGAAATGAAGCTGAAACAACTGCTGGACAACTGCTGCGGCCTGAGTGCCTCTCACCACCACGGGGTGGAAGAGATAACGGGTCAGTAGGAGAAGTCCTGGGAGATTTGTCCTTGGGGATCCTTTCTGGGAATGCTAAGACATGAGAGGAGGAGCCCTGACACCACCAGAAAGGCATGCAAAGGCCTCGCAGGGGGGTGGTTGTACCTGGTGACTGCTTCTGAAGTTTCAGGTTGCATGTGTGTTGGTTTTGGAAGAACAGCCTAGGTAGGTACCACATCAACTTCACTCTGTGCCACTTACCGTACGACAGGCCCCCGAATCAATTCTTTAAGGTGGACCAACTATTTTTCATCCAAATGGCAGGTCAAGGTAGAGGATAAACTCTGCTCTTCTTAAAAATGGACTATTGACCAGGTCACCTGGGTTTGTTTGTCCCTCTTCAGAGCACACATACTTTATGTTGCTTTTCTAATGCCAGTTGATAGCAGCCCGCAATGAATGTGGGAAAGGAAGGCTGCTTCCATGCCTGCTCACCATTGTCTGCAGCGCAGAGGCCAAGGGCTACACAAAGCTCAGGAACGGGGCTGGTCCCTTGGGCACCGAGATGGGATGTGCATCCATGTGGGACTGCCGAGTCTTTGTCCTGTTCAGGGAGGGCTGTTAGTCTTCCAGGGTTTCACGTGGGCTAATTAAAAGGGCTGGTTGAGTCAGAGAGACACCAGAAGTCTGTGCAAGCTCTAAAAACATGCTTTGCAGAGAGATTTGCCCCTTCTTTTTAGCATTTATTGGAGTTACTTGGAATTTCAGAGTAGCTATTCACAACCAAAAGCAAACAAACAAAAGTGCTTCCTAGACTGTAGTCAAGTGCTTAATGAAGTGTCTGGTAGAGCTTTCTTTTATTGTTCTTTATGATGCAAAGGAAAGGGTCTGTCTGGGGCTTGTTTGAACAGCCTTTTCATCTGGCTGTTTGCAACAGTCCTCTAACCTTCCTCTTTCTTCGCTTGGCGCATCGAGCAAATCCAGTTTCACTTTTTGTCTTTTTAGGAATACACGTACTTTTCTTTCTGATCTGTAAGCATATACCTCCATCTAAATACATGAGTATAGGCGTTCAATAGCAGAGAAAAATGAGTAATGTTTGTGTTCACTGACCAGCTTGCATGGCTTTAAGTTCTGGTAAGAATCCACTCGTATAGGCTCCATGGTGAGTGTAGGGCACACTTGGACAACTCACATGTCTCAATTCAAGGTTTTCCAGGAAACCTTTTCCACAAGCAAACAGAGAGCGTTCATGCAGGAAAAAAAAAAAAAAAAAAAAAAAAAAAAAAAGATCCTCCTTGCAGTAAGCAGTCTTTGTACCTTCAAGCCACAACCTCCTAAGTATCAGTCCTTGAAATAAACTTTGAACAGACACACAGCACAAGCCATCTTAGAGAAGAGAGAGGCAACCAGCTCGTGTATTCCCTTTGTTTTTACTTCTGCACCACCAGCAGTTGTTTGAATTTGATTTCTACTGCAGCTGTTGTGGCTCGCACTGCTGTAATTGTCAGAGAAAAGTTACCCCTAAGGATTTTGAGAAGCCTGGTGACACCAAGATTCAAAAAGCACCTGAGAGCTCACAACAGGTGTGAACAGGCTGAGCCATTTTCATCCTTCTTTCTGCTGATTACAGGAAGACAGCAGTGCTTCACTTCTCCATCCTCTGTTACTTTCAGGTAATCTGTGCATTGCATGCTGGTGGTATTTGCAGCTAAGTCACACTTTTCATAATTCATCTTTGAGGCTCTTAAGGAGGTTGCATTTTGGAGCCCAAAGGATTTGGGATGCAGGAGCTCCCATTTCCCAGCCCTCCCTCCCACTCTTGGTGCAACCAGGGGTGTCAGTGGTCGGTGTCACTGCCTCACCAGGCACAGAAACCCCGGCTCCTCCAGGCTCCTCCTTCAGGTCACCATCCCTGGTGACTGGTGGCAATTTCAGCGTCAGCTCAGACTGGGTTTTTGGCCTATCTGCTGTCCTCATCAGCTGGGTGAGTCAGGAGTTCTGAAATTCTTCCTTTTTCTCTCTCTCCTTCTCTGTCCTTTTTTTTTCTTTTTTTTTTTTTTTTCTTTTTTTTTTTTATTAGAATCTTAAATTGATTCCAGACTTCCTCAGCTTTGATTTTTCCAAACTGAGGAAATCTCCCCCATTGTTTCACAAAGGTATACCTGTCCTAGACCAAGAGGTAAGTAAGAGTTCAGATTGTGTCTGTGACAGGGAATCCCAGGCAGCAGTCATAACTGTTACAAACAGGGCACACACTAAGATTTTTCCTGTCATCCACATTTATCTCTTCTTGAAGCTACCTGGAAATCCTGCTGCTGGAGAATCGCAGACCAGGCTGGAAGGCAGCTCTTGAGGTCTCTGCTCCAGCCTCCGGCACAGCGAAGGCCAGCCCCAAGACTAGACCAGCTTGCTCCGGGCCCTGTGCAGCCACGTCTTAAAAATCTGAAGGGTGGAGAATGCACATCTCCTCTGGGCCCCGTTCCTGTGGGGCAGGGCTTTCTCCTGACATATGATTGCAGTTCGGTTGCTGCCTCTCATGACTGTTGTCCTGTCACTGTGCAGTTCAGAGAAGAGCCTGGCTCTATCCCACTTATAAATGAACACATTCAGGATGGTATGGCAAGTCAGGGCAGTCAGACAACATAGATCCTTAAAAACATTCAGCACTGATTTTAATTCTGAGCCCCCAGCCCATCTTGAGGGCTTTAGCGCAGCCACCCAGAGCAGGCGGTGGTGGTTCAACCAGCAGCGGGGGGTTACTCTGAACCCCAGTCTGCACCTTCTGCAGCCAGCAGGGAGGGGCAATGCAGAACATGGCCTGCATGTCAGCCTTCAGAGAAACGTTACTGGAGCCTGTGTCCCCACAGCATGGCTGAGGTGGGCAGGCACATCAGGAGGCCCCAAGCCCTGCTCCAGCAGGGCCACCCAGAACAGGCTGCCCAGGACTATGTCCAGGCTGCTCATGAGCAACCCCAAGGAGGGAAGCTACTTCAAAGCCTTACTTCAGGGGAATGCAGCTTCTAACTGATCCTCTGCACATTCTATTTTTTTTTCCTGTGTTCCATCAAGCCTGCCTTTCTGTTGACGCTCCCAGGAGGACAGGTCTTCCAGCCAGACTTCGGTCACGGCCAGCCTGTCTTGGGGAAGGAGGTCTGAGCTCCCTCACAGGCCCGTCACGCAGCATGCCGGGCGGCAGCGCCTCGCCCTCAGAGCCCGCGGCGCGCTGAGCGGCGCCCACCTTGTGCAGAGCCCGCAGGCCCCGACCCCGCTCCACCCACACGACACAAGGCTCGTCCTGTTGGGCTGGGTGTGAAGGCGTTTCTGCTTCGTTTGGGTAGCCCCCAGCCCTCTTCGCACCCCAAGCACCCTTTGGTGGCCCTTTCTGTTACTGGTGGGCCCAGGGCCTAGGTGGGCTCTGTCCCTGGGTGCGGAGATTTCCCGGCAGAGAAACAATGCCATGACAGGAGGAGCCCCACGCAATCAAATTTATAAGACTTGCACAGGAAAACAAGTTATGTCAGATATAGCTGTTGGACTTTTAATCCCTAGTACAAAGGCTGTCGTAGGTGTTAGGCTGAGTTCAAAACACAGTGAAGACAAATCAAGAAGCCTTGGACTTCAGGATACGCAACAAGGAGTATAAAGTAATTAAAGATTTGTCTGAGGGCTTTTCCTCTGTGTGGGTAGGAACCAGTGTGCCTTATCTGGGAGCAAGGCAGCCCAGCGAGGAGCTGCAGGAAGGCGGCAGCTCACACACAGCTGTGCCAGTACTCAGTGGACATGGGAACTAAGGTTTGGCATCTCCATACGGAGTATGGCTCTTGAAATCTCCGAATTTTAGCATTTTAAACAAGCCAATGCTTTTCAAAGCGTGGTTGCCACCCAAATGTGTATTTTAACCACCTGCCCTCAGGACAGCTTAAAAACAACTGAGAAAAATACTTTGCATTTCAGCACTCGTTGCAGCCATCGCTTCAGGTCCTCCCTCCCTGTCTAGGAAAGACGACTGCTTGCCAATACCCCATGTGTAAAAGTATGCTGGTATTTTTGTTGAAGAAATGTTTTTAACACAAAACCACAATTACGTAGCTGGAGGAAAAAAAAATAATCAGAAAAATCAGCTTGTTATGTCCAGTTGCTATGAGCATGTAGCAGCTCCTACTGGCAAAAGCAACTGACAGATCATTTAGGACGGAGCTCCAAAATGCACCCAAGGGGCGGAACTGTTCATATTAAGAACTTGCATGCATTTTCACCATTTCTAATTTCTGTTTCACACCACATGCTCCCATGGTTATTAATCCAACTGTGAGCATGGCTGAGCCAATGTTTCAAACCCAAACAGTTATTCATGGTTTTCCTGTTCATAAATAAATATACATTCCGATTTCCAATGCACATTTGGATTTGCGAGGCATGAACTATCATTGGGAGCATCATACAGAACTCAAACACAGTAACAACCCCTTTCACTGCCATAGTAACATGCAACAATCTTCTGCCTTCCCAATACGTTGATAAAAACTCCTAAATGCTTACTTGTATTCAAGCCATTGTTTATGCTGACATGAAAAGTGCAGATAAACACATGAAAAAAAATGAGAGCCTGACACTGCTTTATTCATGAAAATAACAAAATAATAAACTCTGTACTCTTAACACCAAGCACTCGGTGCTCCTGGAAATGATTAACGCAGGTTATAGATAATCTAAATTGTATGTTTGAGCATTTTAATTTTAGGTGTATTAATAATCATTTGGGCAAAATGAGCTCAGACAAACACGTTTTATTTTCACTGCTGAAGTGCTGCGTTATTTATAGTGTGCTCGTAGAATCAATGCCAGTTCTTTAGATCATCTTCTGCTCATTTAATGGACTGCTTAACAAAGGGCAGAATTCAGGGGCTCGTGAATTGCTTGGCAGAACAATCACCAGATTGAATCCAGCACACAGCAGGCACATTTTCTTCATCGGTTAAGCCTGGCCTGCAGATACACGTGCCTTTGCGGGCAGCAGTCTGCTCTCCACGTCTTTTCTGTTCCCTCCTTCTCTCCTTGCTCTTCCCCATCCATCACTGTTTTCCTGTATCTTGTCATCGGTTCCCACCCCCTGAAGCTCCTCATGCACGTGGGGCAGCGCAGAGATCGCTGAGGTTTGTGCTGTCCTGTTAGGCAAAGCCAGAGGGGCACCTGGGCTTTTGAAGGCAGCCAGGAGACGCTGCACGGTTGGAGAAGGATCCCTCTGTGCCTGCTGCCAGCCCTGGCAAGGGGAAGCACTCCTGATGGGGGCCCGGCCGGCCTCACGCTGCTTCCCCCTGCAGCACTGGGAGCTGCCGGCCTGGCACTGCCCACCACAAGCCTGTATCACCCGAGGGACAGGTGCCCAGTCACACAGCAGGAGGATGTGACGCAAAGTTAAGCAGCTACAGGGAGCATCCAACCTCATGCCCACTGGCTGAGTCTGCATTTGCTGTCCCCTGGGGGAAAATCGCAGTGCCACTTCTGCCTGTGGCTTTTTTGCCACTGCCATGGAAGCTGGGTCTGCTCTGAACATACGCTGAGACAGACCAGGCAGTGCGACGCTTTGCCAGAAGGAGATTTTTCTCTTTTTCTCTCCATCACAGCCACCAAGCCCGCAGGAAGGTGATGTGATCAGGGCCCGTCAGCTGTACCTTTGTTAAGTCTCAGAGAATTGTAGCAGCATGTACGTCCTAGGAGGAATGCCTCCTGCAGCTCATCCTTCTGGGCTGAGCCTCCGTGCAGCTCTGAAGGCTTTCCTGGGAAGCTGGGGATGCTCAGAAGCCATCAGCAGCAGGGTGATGGGCTTGGAGTGGAAGGAGGGAAGACTATCACTCATTTATCCATTCCAGTTCCTGGAAACTGACTTAATTGTCAGGAGACAATATCAGCCAGGGTTATCGCCTGTGCTCCTGAGGGCCATAAGCACAGGAGAAAAATATGATTCTCTTTTAGCCAGATTAGCTCCCCTTTTTGTTTTGATGCAGCAGTCCCTGAGCTGGAGGCCTAATTGTGAAAAAGCATGGCCTCCCCAGCACCTGGAAGCAGCAGCAGAACACTCCCCGTGAAATATTCCCCATGCCAAAACCAAAACATCAGAGTTGGACGTTTCCTGTAGCAATGGAGTCTTCGAATTAACTTTTGTTTTATCTTTTCTAACCTCTATTCCGAGCCCTCTGCCAACCCGCCTCTTGGCTGTGTAATGATTACTGTGTCAGGCCTCACAGATGTACTTCGCACCTCGATTCGCAGACGCTTTATCACAGCTGGGCAAGTGGCACCATTAAACGCATTTTTCAAGAGCAGAAACGGAGATGCCAGCTCGCTGCTTGCTTGCCTCTAAGTCACCGCTCAAATCGATGGCTGAAACTAAACCACGGTTCTTCTGTCTCTTTGGCTGCCAAACTTGTAGTTAATCACCTCATTATTTTCAAAAGCGTCCCACTGATCTCACTCTTTAGGAAAGCAGGATGAGTTTCCCCATATGGATTTAAATGCTTCTTTTACAAGAAAATTAATAACAGGATTTTAGCCAGTACCTCCGTCCAAAATTCCCCTGGATACTCTTGTTACAGCAAAGAAAAAACCCCACGGTATCAGCACTAATCCAAAAATGAAAAGAAACACAATACATCCACGGCTCCCGAGAAGCTTAGAGAACAAGAAACCGAGCCCAGCGGCTGAGACAGACCAGCAGCCGTGGTGCCGGGGGCGTGAGCCGTGTTTTTCTGACAGTTTCACAGCTGTGTGAGCCAGGCCGAGCGCTGCCGTTCCCTTGCAGAGGGCAGGAACCTCCCCAGAGCCCCGCGGCACCGCGGCGGTGAGCAGGACGGGCAGGACCGGCGCTGTTACGGGGCCTGTGTGGCAGCGTTCGGTCCATCAGCTCCGTGCCGAGCGCGGGTGAAGGTGCCGGCAGGAACCGTGTGGCCTGAGGAATCGAAGCCTGCAGGAGAATCTGGAGCTGAATCTGTTAAGCTGGTGGAAACCAGGCCAGGCTGGGGATGGGCGGCAGAAGCAAAGCCTGACCGAGACCTGCTTCGGGAACAGGTGATGTGCTGGGATGGGTGCAGGAAAAAGGGTAGGGAGCCACGGGAGTTTAAAGAAGAAAAGCCTGAAGAACAGATTTCTTTGCAATGTGGGAAGGCTGGCAGTAAGTCATAGTAACAGTAACTATGAAAGACTTGGCTATTTCAGTTCTGCTGACTGCTTTATTATGAGCAAGCTGTTTGCACAGCCCGTCTTAAAGCTGTACAAATAATTCCCATTTACGAAGCCTTATCTGAAGGCCAAGACAGTCACAATGAACCGACTGAGACTAAAATTTCCCAAGCTGGGGTAGTGCCTCCGGCTAAATTTGTTTGGGAGCATTCAGCCAAAAATTTTTAATCCATTTCTAATGGCTGACATCGTTCTTAGAAGCCCATTGTTTGTCTGACCTCCTTCTAACCCGTTAGAAAAATTTCTGGCGACGTTTTTCCTCTCTCGGTTTAATGCTTTGAAGCGCTGCACTTGAAACTTGGCAGGAGGCGGCTTTCTGTTAGGAAGACACATCGCGCCCGCTCCCTAAAACTGTGCTCAAACTTGGCCACTTGACAAGCACTTGAAAAACCCGGCCTGCCTGTGCTCGATAGAGATCTCAGGTTTTTTCAGCCCAAATCCCCCGGAGCCGTCTGAAGGGAGCAGGTGGTGGTTACCGCCGGCTGCTGGGGGCTGGCAAGGGAGGGTGAGGAGCGCGGGGCCGGTCTCCTCCGCTCCCCCCTTGCCCCTTCCAGCATTAAGCAGCTGGGAGGAGAAGCAGTCAGAGCGAGGGCAAAGTGGGCAAAAGACAGACTGGAAAAAGGATACGGAGAAGGACCAAAACTACCGGGACTGAAGGGAAGAAAGGACCCTGGGACTGGGCAGAAGGCCAGTGAAGAGGCCGCTGAAGAGGAAGGGTTTCGGGGGTCTCCCCCAGCTCTGCGTGGCTGGGGAATGGCAGCAGCAGCAGCAGGCGTCACACCGAGCAGCTGTGCTCCTGCGAGGGGCTGTGCTTCTCCAGAAGGAAACGTTGCTGAGGTTTGGATCCACCTAACGGTGTGAGGGGAAAAGCAGCCAGCCTGCTGGGATGTGGATGAGAGATTTCTGAAAGCTCGAGGAAATAATTCACGTTGTGTGACCGCCGCTTCCTGGCTCCGGCGCTGAAGCAAAGGGGGAGAGAAAGAAGAGTGTTTCCCTGGCAGCTGCCCAGGAGCCGGGACTTTCACCAGGTGGGGTGTGACCAGCAGGTAGCAAAACAGGCTTTGAATCCCAGTCCCGTAACTAAAATAGTGTTACTAAATGATCGCCATATATCCCATAAACAGGGGGAGGGTCCTTCAGGAAGGAAAAATAGCAGAAGATTGCAGTTAATTATGATCTTGTGGTGTATATGGACAAGAAATCTGAACTGACATTGTGCAGGCAATGCCAATCCCTGCGTTACTTCTGGGTGCTTCACTTTGCAAGGTCAACAGGCTTCTTTTCGAACCTTGCTTTCTGTTCACGCTGGGGGTTCTCCAGTCTAAGAACAGCAATGTCCGCGCACAACTTCTGCAACCTCACTCAGCTGGTGTCTTAACTGGTACTGCATAAAGACGAGCACTCTGCACAGTGGGGCTGAAGGTAGCTAAAATTATTATGTACGGATTTTGAGTTTTTTCCCCCAGGATTTGAAATTCTCTCAAAATGCTACGTTATTGAAAATAAATGCCAATGGTCATCTTTTGTTCTTCAAAAGCATCATTACCCTTTTTTCTTCCTTTCTCTCAGACAGAGACGTGTTACCTATGGTTTCTTCGCTTGTTTTGAAAATTGTCCTTTTGAAATGACCTCAGCTGCGCCCCTTCTTCCAGTCCTTTCCAGCCAAGGCAGTCCAAGCTACTAACCAAGAGTGGAGGAGCCGTCTAGTTTGCCACCTGAAGCGGGGAGAGGAAAGGGTTGTTTGCCCAGAGACCTTTTGGAAATGTGTATATGGCAGAGGGGAAGGAGCACCTTTTCTTAAGCTGCTGCTTTTCTCAGGTTGCATCTCTGGAGCCCAGACATCAAGGCCAAGCCCCAGGAAGAAGAGCAGCTGGGGAGTTGCTCTTCTGGTGGCTTTTCAAAGCAATGTCCCTTAAAAGTAAATCCACAGCCTGCATTCCCATCATCCAGCCATCCTTCTGGCAGCCTGGAGGTGAGTGATGGGAGTCTGACAGGTTTTAGCTGTAGCCAAGCAAAAAGGAAAGAACACAGGTGGATATTTTTCAGCTGAAATTTGTAAAGTTAGAGCTCAAAATAAATTGAAACCCGAAGAGTAACATCCTTTTACCAGGTGGGTGATCTGGCAATGTCTGTCATGTTCCTGAGACCACGTTTTCCCATCTTTTCACTTGTCATCTGTGTGCGTGGGTCACACAAATCAGTCTGAGAGAAATCCCTTGATCACATTTAAGCATCCAGACCCCTCTTGCTCAAGTCACTGAGCACAGGACTGTCACTGCTCTGTCTCCTAAGAGCTTGAAGCAGAGCCGTTCAAAATGTGGTGGGTGCTTCGAAGCCAAAAACTCTCAAGCACACTTCAGCTCTCATTTGCTTTCCCAGTCTGTGCTTGTTAGGAGTCCTCTCTGTCCGTCACCCCAGTCATTAATAAATTTGTTAAATTTTAACAGCCCCAGGACAGCTAACGATGTGTCGCCAGTGATCAGCCACCAGCTGGACTCTGTACCACTGGTTCCAACCCTCTGAGCCCCAAGGAGCAAACAATCTTCCACCCACCTTATCGTCTGCCTTGCCAGTCTGTATCACACTCATTTAGCTGCAAGAATACTGTAGGAGACGTGTCAAAGGCTTTGCCAAAGTCAAGGCAATAAATGATATCCACTGCTCTCGTGCTTTGAGGAGGCTGTCCTTGAAGAGAAGCAGCTCTCCTGGGGCCCTCTGCTCTCCAAGGCAGATCCCTCTGGGGTCTTGACAAGCAGATCCCTGAACAGGGTGAAGTATGCTCTCCTGAAGGCAAGGGCTGTAGTGCTGTTTGACCTGCTGACTTCTTGCAGGATTTTAAATTCCACAGTGCCATGGCTGCTGCAGGAAAACTTACTCTTGGCCTTAACATCCTGGACCAGTTCTTCCTTGTTTGTGAATAACAAGCCCACCAGACCTCGCCAGTCACTTGTGTCAAGGAGCTGCCTTCTCGAGCACACTCCTAGGTTGCACCTGAGCACAGTCCTTCATTTTAAGGTACACCTGTGAGTCCTCGGGGCTGTGATTACGTGAGGTGCCTCCACCGACTTGCTCTCCTTGATCTCCCATGCTGTATGTTTGTTTACAGGTGCCTGAGATAAGCCCTGAGTCACAGTGCTTTCACAAGGGACGTGCCAGGGTTTCCCTGACCATGCTGTACAGGGGACCTCTGCGCACCAATAGCGAGCATTTGGGTGCCTCCCGGGGTAAGGGGCGTTGCGAGGCCTTGGCTACGCACCAGAGATCACTGCAGAGTGTTTGTGGCTTCATCACTTTGCAGCTTGAGCTCTCCATCACCGTCGCAGCAATTGCTCCATTAGGAGTTTTTCTGTGATCACACCGAGATCACAGATCAAACGGTGATGGGTTTATTGCTTCTTTTCAGCTAGAGCTAACTGTCATAATGGAGAGCTTTATTGATCTCCGATGGCAGCAATGCCAGGAGCACAGAGCTGTGCTGTTGTAGGAAACACTTTGACTATCTCCATAATTGCGTTTGGATTACTGCTGCCCCAAAGGCTGGAAATGCAGGGCTGCTTGTGAGCACGTGCTTCCCCCTTGTCGCTGAGATGTATTCTGCCCAAATCAAGGTTGTTGCACTGACTGACATTTGGAGTTGGATAAAGGTTGTTATTGCCAAAAATTACTTTTAGTCTCAGGTCACTGTTTTAGGCTAATTTCTGGCACTTATGTGCTTTCTGTATGGGAAAGCTTGACCTAACCTGAGCTTACGCGAGCTCCAGTGGAACAAATTCTTGGCCCTGCATACAGAAACCCGAACAGCCTGTGTTTAGGATCCGTGTCTGCCGTGACTCGCCTGCATGAGCAAGAAGGTGACAGGCTCAAACCCTTTCAAAACAGCCCCATGAGAATGCAGCAGGACGGGGTTGCTGTTGTGCGTCTTGTTCTGAGGGCACCCCAGCACCTCCTTGTCGCAAGGACAAAGCGGCCTCCGAGCTCCAGCTTTGGCAAAGGAGGGGAAAAAGGAGGAGGAGGAGGAGGAAAAGGGATGACCCTCATCACCACACCCCTGAGGCTGGGTGGAAAACAGAGGAGGAGCCTGGGGACAGAGCCAAGTTCCACATTCACAAGCCAGAAGCTGCAGGGAGAGAGGAGCAGGGAGACAGAGAAGGAGAGTGAGGGGACAGGAGGAAGCAAGGAAAGGGACAGCTGCCTGGGGAGGGAAGCAGGAGAACCGAGAAAGAGGCAGAAGGGAGAGGCAGAAACAGTCTTGGGTCAAAAGAGGAAGACCGAGGAGCAGACAGGCTACAAAATGACATTGCTCCTGTGGCTGTCATCTTACTGGAGCAACATCTCTGTGCTGGGAATTTTCCTTACCGTCTTTACCTTGCTTCTTGATTTCATGAAGCGCAGAAAGAAGTGGAGCCATTACCCGCCAGGCCCGATGTCGCTGCCGTTCGTCGGGACCATGCTGTACATCGACTTCCACAACCCGCACCTCTCCTTCAACAAGGTGAGAGCCATCCCCTCGGGGCAGCCTGCGGGCTGGGGACGTGGTGGTGGGAATGGCAGGCTTCTCCGTAAGGCACTCCAGCATGCCTGCAGGTGTGGGGCTGCTCCAGTTAAAGAGATCGGGATTTGTCCCAGCAGCAGTGCCCAAAATGTCTGTAGCGTTCCTGCTCAAAGTCAGGGCTTATCCTTTCTCCAGGGAAAAGCACAGCACAGCTTGCAGCAGATTACTTTGCAAACTCTAAAGGCCTTTTTGTTCTTTAGGACAACACTGCTCAGCTGTCTGTCCAAAATCCACCAAATGGAGAAAATAAATACAGCATTTGTATTGTTTGCCTTCATATAGTCCAAAAGATTACCATTTTCAAATCGCATCAAATCGGGGTCATGCTGACTGCAGTCTTGACCAGTAATCACTTTTAATGATGTATTTCTAGTGCCCGTGAGGTACTAATTCCCTTTCCAATCCCACTGCAAATACACTCAGAGTGTTTCAGTTCCTTGACTTGCTCAGAGTATGGAAATGAAGAGGGAAAGAGGGAAAGAAAGAAAGAGAGAGAAGGAAAAAGAAAACAGAGATAACTAATGTGTTTTTTGTGAGCATCGCTACTACGACACCACCTTCCAACAGCACGCTCCTGGGCACTGCGTTCAGTGTTACTGACCAGCAGTGCAGCTTCAGCCTGGCTTCCTGGGAGCCCCTGTACAGTGGCAGGGCTTCTCCTCCTCGAGGAGGCTCAGCTCCACGTCAGGCTGTGGGCTGGGTGAGTGTACAGCTGACAGGTTACCTGTGCAATCATCCTGCTGTCAGCTTCATGTCTTTTATAGATCACAGCAGATGTGGGGGATGTGCGAATTACCGGTCTTACTAGATGTGTTTGTTCCTCCTGGGGATAAAGTTGACCTGAAACTCCAGCGTGGAGCTGCCTCTTCCAAGCATGCTCCTGGGAGCTGGGCTTTGGGTCAATCTTTAGGAACAAATGCATGTAAAGAAACTACGCATCACTTTATCATCCGTACTTCCTTCTAGCAAAAAGAACTCAAAACTAGTTCAAAACTAACTAGAAAACTGCCTAGGTTTTCAGAGACAGATAAAAAACAAAAAGTATTCAAAATCCAAGAATTAGGAAATAGCGGGTTGTTGAGCATGCACTATTTGAAAATCCCCAAAGAGGTCCTTGACCTTGTGTTGTCGAACAAAATTCGGAATGCTTGCACAATGTTCTTGGCAACAGTTTGAGCTGGATAGCTGTATATTAGATCTTGCCAGTTGCAGTGCGTTGCTCCCTGCTTCAGCTGGTGTTCCACACTGCTTTGAGATGTTTCACTGCAAAGACAATAGTCAAAGGTCCTAATAAAAGCAGTTCAAACCCCTAAATAGTAAAGGCCCTAAGGAAGGCTACAGGGATATTTTGGACATTACAGGCCAGCACTGTTAGGTGTGAGGTCACTTTCAGGGCCAATTTTTTTTATCTTGCCAGTTTCACAAGAAGTTCGGAAACATCTTCAGCCTGCAGAACTGCTGGACCAACCTGGTAGTGCTGAATGGGTACAAAACTGTGAAGGAAGCCCTGGTCCACAAAGCGGAGGACTTTGCTGACCGGCCGTACTTCCCGATGTATGAACATGTGGGCTACGGAGATAAATCTGAAGGTACGTCCCTTGGAAATGGGCGTTTCCTGCAGGCACTGGCACAAGTTCTCATTGAACTCCCCCTCCACTTTTGCTAGGCATGTAGCTGCATTAGAAGGTGCAGCAGTAAGTTTTTGGAATGGCTGTGTGAATAGGCTGTACAAGATCAGACCCCTTCATCTACCCCTACAGACCTGTACCTCCAAACTCACGTTTGCTCGTCTCTAGTGAACTTTGCATGATGTACGTGTCAGAGCTCCTGACATTTCTTGCTCATCCATAATTCCAGGGATTGTTGTAGCAAGATATGGGCATGTCTGGAAGGAGATAAGGAAATTCACACTCTCTACCTTGAGGGACTTTGGAATGGGAAAGAAATCCTTGGAGGAGCGAGTGACTGAGGAAGCAGGATTCCTGTGCTCTGCAATCAAAGCAGAAGAAGGTATGTCGCATCCAGAAGGACGGGCAAACTGCTCTTAAAAACAAAACAAAACAAAACAAATCAAAACAAAACAAAACAATCAGAAATAGGAAAAAGCAATAGAACAATGCAGAGAGAGAAGTATTTATACAGCCACTCCCATATGCATGCAGTGTTTCAAGTCCATCGGCATAATAGTTACTGATCCTGCCCTGCCTTGAAGCCACTTCTACCTGGCACACTGGGGCTACTGTAAAGCTAATCAATCTGAAATAGGACATGAATAGAAATTAGCAGAGGTAAAATATAATTATTCCCACGGCTTGATAACTGTTACCTTTATGACGTTTGGTGGAACACAGTGATATTATCACACATGCCAAAAGTGAAGTGTTCACAGCACATCACCTGCCATCTAGACACAAAGAGATGTGTTATCTGGCTTGTGGCAGAACAACCCTGCAAATCAGCTTTTCTTTGGGAGCTTTCTCCCTTAAATAATGACCAACCGAACCACAGTAGGAGATGAGAAGATCTTCTCTTCCTGTACTTTGAGTGTGTTGTTTTTTTTTTCTCTTGAAAACATCAAGGATGTATTTGTGTATTCTTGTAGCCAAACTCTGAGGTGCAATAGGTTGATGTTGCTTAGCCTCTTTGCTTGGTCTCCCTTTCGGTTTTTAGGTCGTCCTTTCGATTTACGTTTTCTCGTAAACAATGCAGTCTGCAACATGATCTGCACCATCATCTATGGAGAGCGTTTTGACTACGGTGATGAGGTGTTCAGGAAAATGGTAGCTTTGTTTGAAAACTCGCTGAGTGAAGAAGCTGGATTCCTGACTCAGGTAACAGAAGTGTGGCATGTTCTGTAAGAGGCTGCCCTCTGTCGCTGGAGAGCACTGTGTTTTCATTATTTTTCTTTTTGCATCACGTAATATCTTGTCTCTTTCTCTCTGGTTCTGGCCTACCAGCTTCTTAATGTGATGCCCATTTTGTTGCGCATCCCTGGACTGCCGCAGAGGGTCTTTCGAGGGCAAAAGGCATACATGGATTTCATAGACGTTCTCATACAAAAGCACACGGAGACCTGGAACCCTGAATACACCCGTGATTTCACTGATGCATTTTTAAAGGAAATGTCGAAGGTAGGGAGAGACCAGCAGAACCTTAGAGCCCAGGAGCAATTCCTCTACTTCTTTGAGCTTGTTGATGAAAGCTGACTTCTGTCATAAAGCTCTCTAAAGACCATTACTAAGTATTTTTCTACTTCTGCATTCTACTTCATATCTTGAGTGTTAATTTCTCCATGCTGTGCCCTCCTTGATTGTCCTCAGGAGTCATATAATCTGCTGATGTTCCTGTCCCCACCTTCCACTCTCATTTTTCCCCCAGTGTCTGGCACCTCCCTTCTTTCCAGCCTACACCATTTTGAAGACATTTAAAAGTCAATACTTGAGAATTCATGAATATGTCTAAGTTTGCACTGGTGGACAAGTCAGACATGCAAGATCCCTTGTTTGTCCGTGCCTTAACGACTGATGTCAGAGCAGAGCAACATGACCTAACGTGCTCTGCACTGAGCATTCCTATTGGGGGAGGGGGGGACTGAGCCTGGCCTCCTTCCCTCTTGTCACATCCCTATCCTGCTTACTGAGGTCCCCTGAGAAGCCGGTCTGATAAATCCCTCCACTGGGTTAACTTCGGTCAGGCCAGTCCCACAGCTCCCTCGCCAGAGTTCTTTTATTTGAATAACAGCGGAGTCTTAAATGCCTCATTAATTGCTATCCATGTTAAGACAGCATCAAAATATACAGAATAACTCAGCAGAAGCTAGTCCCTAGGAAAGAAAAGTATAAAAAGGATTAGAAAAGACAAGCAGATGAACTCATGCAGAGAGCTTGTCATATCTCATATGCTAGCAAATTTGAGCTCAATTAGTATTTGGATGAGAGACCGGTTTTGCTGAAATTGGTGTTGCAGACTTAATAGGCAGCAATGATACCCTGATTTTCCCCCCCTGATTGTAAGAAAACACCAGGGCAGAAGCAGTGAGAATCCGTAATGCGTAGCTACAGATAGCCCCCTCAAAATACTGTTAATTTGCATTTGCCGCATCAATGCAGCCTCCTCGCTGCTGCGTGGGCTTTATGATCTGATCAAGCCTGACTAACAATGTGCCACCTCCTCTGGGGGAGGACGCTATAGTAAGTGGCAGTGGCCTGCTGAGCTGGGAGCGCAAGGTGTTTACTTCTGTCCTGAAGGCAGGAGTCAATGTTCACCTCGCAGGCTGTGGGAGGTTACCGATGACCTTCAAATACTCTGCTAACAGCGATATTGGAGCACATCAGTCATACACAGACCATTGCCTCTGTCGTGCTTTTCTCTGCCAATGAAATTCTTGGTCAGCAAAAGTGGATCCAGTGCTTCTCAGCATTGCTCTGAAATAAGGTCTTCTCCCCAGCTAGTCTCCCCAGCTAGTCAGCATAGTCTTTGCTCCTATCACACACTTGTTTGCTCTCCGCAGGGTAAGGAGGCTGAAGAGAATGGCTTCAATTACAACAACCTTCGTCTGGTGACCGCGGACTTGTTTGCAGCTGGTTCTGACACCACCTCCACCACCCTCCGGTGGACATTTCTGTACATGCTTTTGCACCCAGAAACACAGAGTAAGTGAGAGGACAGGCAGAGGTGCGGTATGTTCCCTTCAACCCTCATTTCTCTGTAAGGACACTCAACATCTCCTGTCCATGGTTTGGGGCTTTTGCAAGGAGAAACAGCTTTGGTGATTGTTGGTCTAGAAGAAACCAGGAGAAACACTTCCCCCGATACAGCTGCTCTGGCAGGCCCAGTGGTGGCGGTGGGGAAGCCCTGATGAAAAGACGAGTTGGAAGGGCAACTTCACTCTCCTTCACACTGAAGGCTACCTGGGGACTTCCAGTGGTCATGGAACCCTCCCTCCTATACTCAGAATAGACGCTAATTTGTTTTAACTCTCAAATGCTGCCTGCACAAGTATACTTCCAGCCACATTGAGGAGGGATAAGGTAGCATGTCAAGTGCCAAGACCCTTATGAAAGACACTGTGCACAAATAACAGTTACAGAGTTTTTGTTTTGTTTTGTTTATTTTTCTTTTTTTTTTCTGAACAACTTAAAAAAGGCATTCTCCTTTAGTTTCTGTTCCTTTCTGTAACTGCTTGTCCTGCTCTCGCAGTGCCTACTGAACTCATGCTGCTAGCTTTCCTCCAACTTGTACCAGCCCCCTCTGTTCAGCTAAGGGAGCTCTAAGTCCTTGGCTGTGCTGCTTCCAGGTAAAATCCACAAAGAGATTGATACGGTGATTGGAAGAGAGAGGTCACCCACCATGATGGACCAAGTGAACATGCCCTACACCAATGCCGTGATCCATGAGGCACAGCGCTGTGGGGACATCGCTCCTGTTGGGCTACCTCACATGACATACCGGGACACCGAGCTTCAGGGTTACTTCATTCCCAAGGTGAGCACGGCCAGACGGGCCATGCAGCATCCCCATCCTGTGCAAATGCCAGGCCTAGGGTGTGGGTGACACAACTTTGCACATTTGTATCTCCAGCCCCAAATCACAGTCACTGACAAGCACTGAAGCAGGGAACGTTGAAATGCTAAGACTAGACAGATGCACATGTTTGTGCTCTAGGTTTACACTAGTTATGTGGGAACCCAACTGTACTGGCAGCTCAGTGCAAAGGTTTGCTTTCCTCTCAATGAGCTGTGACATTCACTGCCTGTGTTGGAGGAAGAAACTAGGACAGCCTGACAGGCTCTTTGGAGGCACATGAGACCAGCTTACCGCCTTTCCTGAGACGGCAGTAGTTAAATCTCCGAAGTTATTCAATTGCCACTGGCATTCGGTCCATTGACACTGTGACAGGAATCAAGAACGCTCTGTCCTGGCAGTGCTGGTAGCAATACAAGCCTGGGATGTTTTTTTCAGCCTTGCAGTAACTCCACTAAGCTTAAAGCATTGACATGGGAAACAAAAAAGCTTTGCCATTTTCCATGTGTGAAAGTTGGGCTTTGAAGTCTGTCAATTAGCTTTTTCTCTCCAGCTACAAAGTAAGTCCAGAAGGATCTGTGAAGCAGAAGCTGTTTCCACTATGTAACCATGAAATTAGCATTTGCGGCCATGGCCTTTGTAAGGATATAAGTTGCAAAAGTTCAAACGCTTCAGGTGCATAGGGCAGGCAGCATGTCATTGGAAAAGTGCGCTGCTTTACCTCCGCTATATCTAAGATACAGAAGAGGAGCTCAGTGCCATATCTTGAAGCATCTAGTGATGGTTGCTATTAGATGGGAGAGACTGACTAAAGAGGGGCCAGCGCTGACCCATCTTGCCAAGATAATTCTGCTGTTCTCATGTAAGCTGTTTCCTCTTGTGGAGGAGTGCAGGGGACGACGGTCATCACCAACTTGTCTTCCGTGCTGAAGGATGAGTCAGTCTGGAAGAAGCCAAATGAGTTTTACCCCGAACACTTCCTGGACGTGAATGGGCAGTTTGTGAAACCGGAGGCCTTCATGCCTTTCTCAGCAGGTAAATCGAAGGGGAGGATCTAGCTGCAAGCCAGGTGCACAGCACAAGCAGTGATCTGCCTCCTGGGAAGTGCAAGTCCAGGGGTTGTCTCTTTCCCCATCTTTCCATTTGAGCAGGGGGTAAGAAGGTGACCTGCAGGGGGCTCTTCCAACCTAAATTACTCTATGACGCTGTGCACAACAGACAGGGTGTCCCCATCTAACTAGCTGTGAGTGTCTGGGCCCCTTTGACATAGGTAACCAGGCACTCTCACCTTCTTCCTTCTGTCCATACTGAGCAAAGCAGCTTCTGATTCTCTGTTTAGATCCATTCTGTCTGCACACAGAGGTTGCTCATCCCACAGTGATTCCAGTGTGGTTTAACGTCTTCTCTCATGGATGCTTCCTTCCTGCAGGTCGACGTGTCTGCCTGGGGGCACAGCTGGCCAGGATGGAGCTCTTCATCTTCTTCACCACTCTCCTGCAGAAATTCACCTTCATGCTCCCCGAGGATGAGCCCAGGCCACGGAAGGATGGCCACTTTGCCCTCATAAACTCCCCACACCCATACAAGCTGCAAGCTATCCCAAGATAACTGCACGCTGTTCCCCTTTCACTCAGAGACCACCACAGATGCCATCAGAAATGCTGCAGGTCTAGGCAGGATGAGTTCCACTTAAGACTGCCCAAATTTGTGCAGGTATCCCTAGCAGTGTAAAGAAGGCTGTAGCCCAATATACGATGCAGCTTAATTCCAGTCTTGGATCTTGTATCACACAGCCATAGCATGTTACAGGTGACAGTCATATTTGCAAGTATGCATATAACCAGTAAACCAGTTCTGCTGTACTTTGGGCTCTCATTGCAGAAACAGTTTACTGAGCACATGGCTGCTGAGAGGGTATTAACCCTGGCTTATTGTGTACTGAAATACTAAGATATCTGGGGTGAAAGATAACCCTGGGGTCCTGCCAATTCTAGGAGGAAAAAATCCCAAACGAACAAACCTTGGAACAATTTGTAAAGAGCTCCTGGCCACCTCCCTTCCCTGCTAGCCCCACTGCTACTGAGCCACTGTCTGCCTCCCTGCTGTGCCTCTGCCTGCCTCTCTCCGGGTGCCCAGGGCAGCTCAGCTCTGGCTTGGTTCCTGCAAAAACCATCCAGGGCCCATCATCAGCTGCTTCGGCGTGCGCTGGTGGTGGGCAGGGCGAGAGCTTCAGCTCTGACCAGGCGTTTCCCAGCAGGACTACAGGGAGCAGTGCCCCTGAAAAAGCTATACGCGTGTATCCCCTTCATTGCTTCATGTTTATTGCATACTGCTGTTTATTCCACGCATACTGCATTGCCTTCGTTTACTGCTCCAAAGGAAGTAAATTTTAACCTGGACAAATGCCCTTATGCTATGCTATGCCTTAAGCAGGAGGAAGTACCAAGGAGGAGTACACAAATAATCAGTATGGTGTCTCAGCCACAGAAGCAGGTAATTTCTGAAATGCAGGAATTCCTGCAAATCTGCTTCAAGAGGAACCGCGGTGCTTAGGTTGACCATCTCCTGTCTAAATAGCTCCTCGGAACGGCTTTTCCTCAGCACTGCATGCAGTCAGCTCTGGGCAGGTTTGGCACCGGGCCATGGAGCTGCACTGCTCGGAAGTTAGACGCGCGTTTCACAGCCAGCGTTCTTTTTCTTCCTGCAGCATTTCTGAGGTTTGCAAAACGATTAAGGTTTGATGTTCAGGCTCATCCTTAAAAACGTAATTATTAAAAAAAAATAAAGGTTTGATGTTCAGACTGGTAGCTAACTATAGCAGAAAGGGGCCTCTGTGCATAATCACAACTAAAAACCCCTCTGAAGCCGCGTATGTGCGTGCACGCCTTTATTTTTCTGACGGTAACTTCTGGAAGCAGAAGCTGCTGGCGTGAACGAATTTTCGATACCACCGTTAAGATTTTGACTTCGGGGGACCCGCACGTCCGGGTCCTCCATGGGCAGGCCCTGAGGCAGTAACACCGACCCCCACCGCCCCTCCGGCCCGCGGGCCCACCCCCGGCACGGCCGGGGCCGCCCTCAGCCGCGCTCCCTCTTGGCCGCCACCGAGCTCCGCCCCGGCCGCCATTACGCGCGGCCCGCCCCGCTGCCCCTCCCCCCCGCGCCTCCCGCCCAATCCGAGGGCGGAGCGGCAGCGCGGCCGGCCAATGGCGAGGCGGCTGCGCTCCGAGCCGTGCCGGTGGCGGCGCTGACAAGATGGCGGTGGCGGGCCGCGGGGCCGCGGCCGTGAAGCCCATCTTCAGCCGGGACCTGGGCGAGGCGAAGCGGCGGGTGCGGGAGTTGTACCGGGCCTGGTACCGCGAGGTGCCCAACACGGGTGAGGGGGCGCCGCCGGCACCGCAGGAGGCGGCGCCGGGTCAAGGTCGTGCCGGGCGGCCCGGGCCCGCAGCGGGCGGTGTGGGGTGAGCGGCGCGGGCGGTGTCCGAGAGCGTGTTGTGTCCCCGCAGTGCACCTGTACCAGCTGGACATCACCGTGAAGCAGGCGCGGGATAAGGTGCGGGAGCTGTTCGTGAAGAACGCCCACGTTACGGACCCGCGGGTGATAGACATGCTGGTGATTAAGGTACGGGCCTGGGCCCCCGAGGCTGCGGGGGGCGCGAGGGGTGGCGGGCGGCGCGGAGAAGGCTTTGGCTTCTCTGTTACAGCAAACCTTTGGCAAGGGATGAAGGTCCGTCAGTATGCAGGACAGGGGTGTTTTTGTGCTCATGAGTCAGCGTTGCTAGAACACGCATTTCTGTCCCTCAGTATCGCGACAATTTGCAGATGCTTAAAAGGGGAAGTGTATGGTAAACAAAACGGTGGTTTAAACACGTGTATGTCCTGTGAGAAAGCAGCAGCAACCAAAGAAAAGGAAAAAGGTGCTGCTAGCTAGTTTATCACTAAAAATGACCTTTCTGGCCCCTACAGTTCCTCCTTAGATTGGGATGTATTTTCCCTAACTGACTGAAACAAACACTGGAGTGGCTGTACCTTGCGGGAGGCCGGCTTTGGGTTTCTGTAGGTGGCAACACATCCTGATGTGCTAACATACCTCGCTGCGTCTTAGCCCTAAGATCTGTCCGGGTCAAAGGACTAATCGGCATGTCAAGAGTAGGGTAAGGATTCAAAGGAGGCCTGAGCAAGCATAACTGACCTCTGCATTTTTAAAGCATGAGAAACCTTCCAGCCAAGAGCTGCCATGCTCACCTGTTGTATTTCTTGCATTTCAAGACAGCCAGGTTATCTTTAAATAAAGGAAAAAATCTGCAAACATAGTCCAAGGTAATGCAGTGGGTGAAACTTGCAGGCAGTCTCATTATTATAATATTCTTCTAATCATTCTAATTGCTATGTATCTTTTGTCTGCACAGGGAAAAATGGATCTTCAAGAAACCATTCACGTATGGAAGCAGAAGACTCACATCATGAGGTATTTCCATGAGACGGAAACCCCACAGCCCAAAGACTTTCTGTCCAAATTCTATGCAGGCCACAACCCGTGAGACAGACCGACTCTGTGTCTTCCTGTCCTGTGTTACAAATAAACTTCTATATAACAAAAAATCTGTAGAGACAGATTGTATAAAAGTCTAGGAGCCTAAGGACTAAATCTGAACCCGGCGTGTGCGCAAGTCATTAACGAGCTCTATGAGGAGCTGTGATCACCTAGTTTCTGCCCGCATGTATTTTCAGTGGGTGGTTTGTCTCATCATTTGCCCTGGAGTGTTTGCTGAATAACCGCAGCGCAGCCGGGTTGTGGAGCTGTCTGCTCGGCCTGCAGCCCTGCACGTGGGTGGGAGCCCCTTGGAAAAAAGAGCAGGCAGGAACGGGCCTTTGGAAAAGCTGCTGTAGTCGCAGAGGTTTTGTGCTTGAGGCCCACGTGTGTTTCACAATTTCATGCCATGACTTTGTTGACCTTATTTATCACTTTGAAACTATTCTCTGTTTACTTCCTAGCAGAGAATGGCTCAAAATCCAATAGGCCAATAAAGCCCTTTGTACAATGAAGAGAGCAGTAGAGTCCATTTCCCTGCTGTAAAATTAAATTACCTGGAAAAAAGAATGTTTATTTTTGTACTGCTGTCTGGAACAGGGAAGCTCCATGAGAGCATGTGATGCCTAGCAGGAGGTAGTGTCCTACCATCACCTCGATAATTGAGTCAAGAATTACCAGTTTGCCACTGAGAAGAGGAAGGAAAATCTGTTCTTTGGCCAGGCAGAATGCATTTTCAGCAGCTAAATCAGTGCCGGAGCTTTCCCATGTGTGATCAGCGCTGCACCCTCCTGGTACTCTCCAACTTCTATCCTTGCCTAAATACTGGCGCCTTCATCCCCACGTGAGAACTGTTAGGCAGTGAGGTGTTTCTTGGGCAGGGCTGAAGAGACGCAGCCAGGAGGGAGCCAGCAGAGGCAGTAGGATAACGCAGTGAAAAGATGTTCGGCAAGTACAGAGGAGAAAGGTGTTTGGCTCCCAAGAGCAGAAGAACCGAGTCTGGGGAAGGGGGGCAGCTCAGATAGCGGGTAACTCAAGCCCCTGCCAGCTGCCTTCAGCCACAGCTGTTGGGGTTACGGATTGTGGGCTCCCCTTTCTGTCAGGATCTAAGCTAGAGAGCTCAAGATCCGAGTACTGCTGAATAGAAAGTGCACAAATGTGGCTGTTTGAAATATACGCTCTGCTAACGTGACATGAGAAGAAACTTGGCCTTTTAACAGTTACTTGAATACTGAAGGGAGAAGTGGGCAGTCAAGAGAGGAGGCCTGACATAGTGGTCAGAAACCACGAGAAAGCATTGTCCCAGTAATACTTCTGGCTTTAATAAAATACTCATCTGACTTTGACCTTTCAAGGTCAAGCTGCTATGCAACTGGTCTGATGAGACTGAAGATACCAGCAGAGAAGACCTTGTAAATCTATTATGTGATGATCTAAATGCAAAAGCAAATACTTATAAAGAAAGAGGGGGGGCACTGAAGTTTACATGTAGTTAAGAAAATAAACATACCAGGACTCACACAGAAGTAACGAACTATCTCAGCATTACAAGTACTTGGAGCCAGAGCATTCAGAGCTTCACTGTCCGCACATTAAATGCTATGAAACATGTCACCTTGGTTTGCTACTCATGTTCTCAACTTCGTGTGTTACCAAACCTACTTAACATTTACTGTGCACTGATAATACTGTGTTCAGTCCTCAGAGAGGTGGAATTAATTCTAGTCTCTATCAGGCATACCTGCATAGTGCTAGGTTCCAATCAACGTTATTTGAACTGCAGTGCCGCCGTTAATATGAAGTCCATTCTTTTACTGGGGCTGGGTTGTGGGGCTCCTGCTTCCTCTAGGATCCTATTTTGTTCCATTGATTAGGACTGAATTACAGAGAAGTCTTCTAAAAGGAAAAAAATACAAAAATAACCTTGTCACTGGAACAGACTTAGGAAGGTAGAAAGGTTAAAGACAAAGTACTAGGTCACAGGCAGTGATCTACAAAAAAAAAAAAACGCACAGAAACAAAGTGATGCATCTCAATCTCTTGTTCTTTAATCATTTCCTATATTGCTAATAAAAGGAATCCCAAGCAGTCCTTTATGAGGTGAGTGTGTGTGTGCAAGGATGCAGAACCCATCAAGTGCTTCCTCCATTCCTGATCTACAGATTTCTCTTACACCGACACGTGCAGGACATTGACTGGCAAAGGGGATGCAGTGCCCCCCGTCCCCTTGAGGAGGTACAAAATGCAGATGACAAATGTTGGAAGCAATTCTTTCACAGTGGCTTCCTCCCTTCTGCTCTTCCATTATGGTTCTGCGGATAGAATAAAAACTCGTTCAGATACACTGCACCAAGCTCCAGTCCATACAACTCCAAACCACACGAGTGGGGGTCTACAAAAAGTGGTTTTCTAACAGGCCACTGCGATCTTCACAACCTTTTAACTCTGATTTTAGCTGCACAGCGCGCACACAGCTATAAAACGCTGATGAAGTCTATAAAGAAATACAAACAAACTAAAGTCTTTACACAAGGCCAAGCCAAATGGAGTAACATCAGACAGAAGGAAGCGTGGTGTGCTGTAGGTAGAGGTGAATTATTCCACTCTTCCTTTGAATGGTCAAGTACTCCAGAGATCAGCACCCACGTGACAGTTTGATCTAACGAGTTCTGGAATTCTCAAGTTTTTTCACTTCTCTATCACAATTTCATACAGTATGTGATTCTTATTTAAAAGTCATGGGTTAGAAGACTGCCAAGCAGGTGGCCATTAACACGTCAGTAACAATGTCGCTCTTTTATGCCTGCAGGACAGACCTATAATCCCTCACTGACCAGTTCACTTCTGATTCTAATGTCACGATGTAAAGCACCATCGGTTTATCATAGTTTATATGTGTGTTGTGGAGATTTCTCATTCAGGTACCAACCTGGCCTACCCCAGTATCAGAGAACGGAGATGTTCAGAGCCAGAGGCAATACAGCTGTACATGTCCCTGCTTTTAACCTTCTATTTCCTCGTCCGAGCCTCTCCCTGCACCGCGCCAAGCAGGAAGCACAACTCACGAGCCTGCTGGTGCCCTTAATGACACACCCTTTAATCATCGTCGTCGTCGTCCTCCGGGACGAAGATATCGTGCTCCTCGAGCAGCGCCGCGAAGTTCTTGCTGATCTGCGTGCCGACGTACAGGAAGGGGATCACGACGCTGAACACCCGGAGGAGGCCGAAGGGGGTCTGCGAGGGTTCAACCGGGACAGGAACCGGGTCAGGAACCGGGTCAGGAACCGGGTCAGGACCGCCGTTACCGGCCCACTCCGTGAGAGCCGCCCCCCCCCC
>NC_048893.1:42308488-42314849 GCF_011077185.1 Oxyura jamaicensis | reverse complement strand
ACCCGGACCGAGACGGGCGGGCGGGGAGCGGCGCATGCGGGAGGGCGGCGGCCCGGCCCCGCTCCCCGCCCCGGGGCCCGTCCCGGAGCGGCCGGGGCAAGGGCGGGCCCGGCCCCGTCAGGGCTTGGCGGCTGAGGCGGCTTACAAACGCCAAGTGGTTTTATTCGGCTGGCCGGCGTAAAATACAAGTGGTTACAGGGTTGAAATGCATCGTACACACACGTTCTGCACGTAAAAATAAAAACTAATAAAAAAGGCGCATGCAAACTTGCCTCGGAAAAAGGAACACGTTATATACTCGAAATATAAGCACTTCAGAAGACGGGAGTGTTTCTGCAAATTGCTTGTAGTGTCGTTACTTGTGCAGGTCCTAAGGTAGTCTTGGTGCAAAGTTGCCACTGAAACCGGAGCTTGCGGATCCCGGCGCGTTTCAGGGGGTTTATCTCAAGTTTCTCCGTGAAGGCAGTGAGGGCTGAGCTCAGGGCTGACCAAGCCCTAAACTATGAACGCGGTAACTTGTAATGGAAAGCATTTGTCCGCTCTTAGTCACGAACGTCCCAAACGGCAAGCGGCGGCCAGTGGCAGACGCTTCGGGTTAGTCATCGCCTGGACCTGGATTCAGATCAAGCGGAAAACATCACAACAGCCGTTTCATAAAAAAGAGAAATGTGTGTAAATAAAGCAACGGGCCTGAATGTGGAATTACGGGCCTGAATGTGGAATCCCATCCACAGAAAAGTATAAGCATTTCATCAACTCTTTTAACAGGTTTGGGTTCCCGTCCTGGCAAAGCTTACAAAAACTGTCCCAATCTCCCTCACTTCCTTCAGTCTTCAAATTATTTTAAATTCAAGCATTCAGATACAAGCGTTTTCCTCTCATCACTTTTGCATTATTATTCTAAGGAAAATTCTTAAATGTTGCCTTTGGTACCTTAAAAAAAGTAACCATTTAGCTTTAAAACATCCAGTCCCCCTTTGCTAAGGCTCCTGTTTGGTGCTGGTCAGATACTTTCTATTTTTAAAAAATAATAAGGAAAGAGAAGGTGGGAAGTGTAGCAGCCCAGACCTGAAAGACTGGAGAACAACAGCGTGTGGCAATCAGTCTCATTTTGCCTCGGGGGACAATGTGCTAGCGAGCAGCGCGAACTCGCTCCTTTTCCTGTAATGATCTCTGCCCGCAGATACAGAGGCACGGTCCATTAGCCAGGTAAGTGTGCAATCTCAGGAAGCAGAAATCCCGACCTTCTGCCTGGGGGCTGCTTCGAAAGCACCGCCAGCACAGCTGATCTGCAGATGAGCTGGTTTGATGTCGCAGAGCGCCTGGGTGTTTCCTGCCTAATGAAGCGAGTGGCGGTGGGCAGCCATAAAATCTGCAGACGCATACAAATTTGAGGATGGCTCCGATCATGGCTCTTTTTTTAGTCATGAAAGGGCAGGCCCTGCTATGTAATGGGCTGGACAGGGATGGAGAGGGAGCCCTGACCATGTGCATCAAAAGTCACGCAGCACGTTCAAGTCCTAACCAATGCCCATGCATAGACTGTTGGGCCAAGCACAACTATTTTGCAACATTCTGCCATTTTCTTCTCAGTAGAAAAAAAAATAAAATAAAAAAAAATTACTTAAAATGCAGTTGGACAGAAAGGAGAGCACAGTTCCTCATTTGCAGGATTTGGGATTTAGTTGGAGTATGTACTAATGCAAAGCCTGGTAGCGTGGAAATTGTGTGATTTGAATGGGACAGATTAAAGCATTAAATATAAGCTCTTTAGTAGCGTTACCAGCGCAATCCTGGCTTATTTAAACAAACTAAGCTTCTTAAAACTGAAACTGCTCTTAAATGAATAATACTGTTTCAGGTCCAGTTCGGACAGGACAGGCTTTGATAATTTATTTTCTCTTCTAAGTCATTCGTGATTCTTGGGTCTCATGTAGGAACTCCCATTACATTTTGATTTATTTTGGAAGTTAAATCTTTACCGTCAAACTTCCTTATGTAAGTCTGAGACATCAGGAATATTCTCTCTGTACTGGGGGGGATAGGGAGGAGGGGGGGAGAGAGAGATCTCCCCAAATCTGATCCTGGCCCCAAAATAGCCCCACTCAGAAAGAAGAGGCACCAGGTAATGCCAGCCTCTGATGCTGCTGCCACACACATGGGATTCAGGAGTCACAGGCATTCCTGATGGACACAGACCTACTCCTGGCCGCCTGCTCCTCCTCTCTCCTTACTGTTTTCACTTAAAAGTAAAACAACAAATTCCTACCAGCCGTGAAGTTCTCTACTATGAAGAAATACAGACATGAACTCGAGGGGGTTGGATTGCACCACTCGTATGTGAAGGTCACACTCCCACCGTCCAAAGCCAGATCTAAGATCCGATTTATGCTAATATCCCGTCAAGCTGTAACTAGGCAGGAAGCTTGTCATCCAAAACTACCAAAGACACGTTTTCAAAGGCACTGAAAGTTAATGTAAGCCAATTGATTTCTGCCTCTGACAATCTCTACTGGCTACTGCAAAGTATTATGCTGAGTGCATTCAGCTCCAGAAAGGTGAATGGGTACCCATCAGATGCAACAGACTAGCACGCTGTTACCCTAGCAAGACTCCTGTGGAACAGGGCAATAAAAACAGGTTTAACGCTTCTAGAGAAGATGGGAAACGCAAGATAGTTTCATATATTCTTCTCCTTTGAAAAACAGCCCTTGCCAAGAGGACAAGTAAGAAGATTTATAAATACCCTCTCCAGGGTGTCCTAGCCCTTGGACTACGAGACTCAGCACCATGTACTTGTACTCTCTGCCTTTTGGTTAAGGTTTCTGACCTAGTGGATAATGACACGGGACGTGCTCCTGCGATCAGCCCAGTGAAGCTGACACAAAACTGGAGGGAAGCCCCAGTAGGTCAGGGTCTGGCTTTGGTAGGATATGGCTTTTACACTAGCAAGGCATGTCCAAACACTGCTGACACACAGGGACCGGTAACTCACTGCTGCGCCTCTGGGCCTTTTGGGGCCACCCCCTCTCCTTGTCCCCAGTCCTGCAGAGCCTGCTGATGTCCTTCCTCTTCCCCAGCTACACAGCTCTGCCCAGCTCCCCAGAGCACCTGGCAGAGCCACAACACCAGAAAAGGCTCTGGACTCTGTCTCCAGCATCTGACTAGCAAGCAGCCGCAGCCCTACATGGCACTTTCTGCAGTCGGTGCAGAGGCCGATAAATTCGCCCCTGGGAAGACAAACAGCCTGTAGCGTGCCTGTTTTGTAACAGGGAAGACTTGACCCAGAGAAACAAATAGGCTTGACTACCACTAGGTGGGCAGAGTCCAACTCGGACTCGATGAGCTCCTGATCCTTGCTGTTGCTTCAGCTCAAGCTCCGTGTTTCCTTCTGCTGTCCCCATAAGCCTTGATGAGGAGGCTGGGTGCCCCAGGAAGCGGATAGGAGCTTGTGAAACACACACCAGAGGGCACCCTGAGGGACACAGCAGGGAGGAGGTGCTGGGGCAGATGAAAACTTTAAAAAAACAACGTTTGTGAATACAGCTCTGCTGCGGCTTGGAATGCAGCCTGACTCCCCACCCTGCTGGGGAAGCTGCTCATCAGGGTCAGAGGAGGCTCCGTGACCACCCACGGTCCCACCATGGGGTCCCACCTGCCCGGGCCTGATGCTGTCACACAGCCAGAAGCCCCGGGAAATGCAGCCCGTGCCAGCTGCTCCGTCAGGCCAAAGTGAGCACCCGTCGAGGTGAGCCATGGCTCCTGGGCCAGCCGAAGCCACGGCGTCTCAGATGTGTCCTCGTAAGGCCTGCGCATGGCCAAAGAGGCACAAAGCGGCCCGTCGGAGGCAATTTGTAAGAGGCCAGTCTAATCTGCAGCCAAAAAGCGAAGGCAGATGGGCTTCAGTGGGCTTCAATACCACAGACAACAATAAATGGTGACCTGTGCAAATCTCCACGCTGAGAAACAAAACCAAAGCAACTGGCGAAGGAGAGGCGGAAAACAAAACGCCGCATCTGCCGCGCCAGGATGGCAAGGCACTGAGCCCGGCTGTTTCAGTGGGAAGAGGATGAGGCTCGCTGGTACGGAGGAAACGCCAGGCGAGGCCTGGGGAAGACACACGTCCCTCCCGGATGGCCAGGCAGCACGCAGGCAGCCACGTGCCACACGCCGGTTGCCGGCGAGGGAAGGGTGCAGGCAGCATCCCTCGCTCTGCTCTGCCAGAAACTGGCGGGCACGTTGCATTCCACGTCCCCAGGTCACGGGTGTCCCCTCTTCTGCCTCTCCTGCCACTCCCGTCTCAGCGCCGCGATCTCCTGCCCGTACCAGTGGTGCAGCTTGGCGAAGCAGGCCGTCTCCGGCGACACCGGGCTCTCCTGCAAGGCGGGCGAGAGGCCGGCCGCCGGGGACCCCACGGGGCTGCCGGTGGCCGAGCGCCGGCGTGGAGGCAGAGGCGGGGGCTTCGAGTGCCCCCCGTCGCGGTCAGGGCCGCTGCCCCACGTGGAGTACCCGTTCTCCAGGACGGCGGGCTTCTCCTGGACGGGCAGCAAGGCGGGGTTGGAGAGGTGCCGCTTCCTGCCCGAGGACCTCCGCGGAGACTTGCGACAAGCGGCCAAGCTCGTGCAGGCCTCCTCCAGCTGCTTCTCCAGCTCCCGCACCACCAGCCGCATGTAGTCGAAGCTGGCCCGCGAGAGCGCCTTCACCCAGGCCTCCATGGCAGCCTGCCCGTCGGCCACCAGCACGTAGGCCTTGGCGCCGGCATCATCGAAGCGGATGGCAAAGGCGAACTCCTCGGCGGCCTCGCAGAGCTCCACGGTGCAGCCCTCCAGCACCACCAGCCCCACGGGCTCCCGGCTCTCCCGCTCCTCGAAGTAGAAGAGGAGGTTGCCCTTGAGGACGAACCAGCGGCGCTGGTAGGAGGTGCCGTGGTGGGCATGGTGGTGGTGACGCTCCACGCGCTTGCGCAGGAAGCCGGCGTGGTCGGTGGGCGAGTCGCAGGTGGCGTAGTGGGCCACGCTCCGCTCGTTCAGCTTCATCGCCCCGCGGCCGCCTCGGAACGGAGGAGCAGAGGGGGAAGAGGCTCGGTGCGGTGGCGGCTAACCCGGCAGGACCGGCAAGTGCGGGGACAGTCACCACAGCCCCACCTGCCTCCAGAGATGTCAGCGCTGCTGCTTTGTTGCTTACTCCGCCAGTGACCTACTTTGCAGGGTTTTTCTGGAGCAAACTGAAGAAATTTGCTTCTGTGCACGTGAGGCACTCATGTTGCTCTCTCCTCTGTTGTAGGACAGGATAAAGAGGGCGATTTCAGACCCAAGATCTCTGGGACCTCCACCTGAGCACCCATGTGTATGCTGAGGACCAGGCGGCCCCACCGGCCTCCCCGCAGCGTCGCCATCACCCAGCCTGCCCCCAGCTCCGGCCGGTTAAGCCATGCTGGCTGCACGGGTCAGACCGCAGCTCCTCATCGTCTTCCTCTGGGTGTTCGCTTCCCTGACGAGCGCCTCCGAAGCTCCACCGCGCCGAGCCCCATCCCTGGTCGGAGGAAAGGAGAGGCAGTCACAAACAGCTGAAAGAGCAAGGAGCTGCATCGCTCCTACCACAGACAGTCAGGGCAACGTGCGAGCGGGAGGCTCTGAAAGGCAGCAAAACCCAGGACACTCGGATGGGCTTCAGATGCTGAGCCCACAAACGCTGAGCCGCATCCAGCTCAGGAGCTGACACCAGCAGACGCAGGGGTGTTCTCTGCTGGGACCCGGGCACAGCTCAACCCCACAGGAACGTGTTTTGTCGTTGTTTTTAGCTCCCGTGGGGTTGGTTTGGTTTTAGTTGGAAAAAAAAAAAAAAAAAAGAGTTAAGAAAGAGCTTTTACCGAAGCACTGTTCCGTGGTTTCTGGTGGACGACAGCCCCCAGCCCCCCCCCGGGACTCCCTCCCCCCGGGCAGCGCTGTCCCACCACCGCCCGGCCCCTTCCCCTCCGGCAGCGCCCGCTCCCGGCCCCGCCCGGCCCGGCCCGGCCCGGCCCGGCCCGGCTCACCTCGGGCCCTTCCAGCTCGGCTCCCGGCTCGGCGGCAGGGTGCGGGGCGCTCCCCCCGCGCTGTGCTCGGGGCGGGGAGAGCCGAGCCGGGCCGTGCCGAGCCGGGCGGGAGGCGGGCGCGGGCGGTCAGGTGACGGGGGCGGCCCCACGCGAGCGGGGCCGGGCGGCGGGGGGGGCTCCGGCAGCGCTGCCCTGCTCCGGGGGGACCGAGGGGGGATGGGGGCGGCGGGGCCGGGCGGGCGGCCCCGGGCCGTGCTCCTGGGGCTGCTGCTGCTGCTGGTGGTGCCCGGCCGCGGGCTGGACAACGGGCTGGCCCGCACCCCCCCC